>NW_019268601.1:42742-119481 GCF_002738365.1 Cucurbita moschata | reverse complement strand
TTTTTTTTTTTTTTTTTTTTTTTTTTAGCACAATAAACATGGAGTTAAGGTTTAAACTTTTTGGCATCAAGGGAAGAATTTAGGTGGTGCTTAAACAGTTTTGTTTGGTTTATTTTTTCTTGAAACCACGTTTTCATTAAGACGAATGAAAGAAGGGCAAACTAACAAATCAAGCACGAGAAAAAGAAAAGGTGTAACAGCCCAAGCACACCGTTAGCAAATATTGTCCGCTTTAGCGGCTTTAAAACACGTCTACTAGGGAGAGGTTTCCACATCCGTATAAGGAATATTTCGTTTTCCTCTCCATCTGATGTGGGATCTCACAATCCACCCTCTTCGAGGCCCAACGTCCTCGCCGGCCCACCCTCCGGTGTCTGGCTTTGATACCATTTATAATAGTTCAAGCCCACCGCTAGCAGATATTGTCGCTTTGACCGTTACATATCATCGTCAGTATCACGATTTTAAAACGCGTCTACTAGGGAGAGGTTTCCACATCCTTATAAGGAATACTTTGTTTTCCTCTACAACCAATGTGGGATCTCACAATCCATCCCCCTTCGAGGCCCAACATCCTCACTGGCACACCACCCGGTGTCTGGCTTTGATACCATTAGTAACAGTCCAAACCCACCGTTAGCAAATATTGTCCGCTTTGGTCCGTTACGTATCTTCGTCAACCTCATGATTTTAAAACGCGTCTACTATGGAGAGATTTTCACACCCTTATAAGGAATACTTCGTTTCCCTCACGGTTTTAGATCCCACATCGCACAATGATATGAGATTGTCCACTTTGAACATAGGCTCTCAAGGTTTTGCTTTTGGTTTCCCAAAAGGCATCATACCAATGAAGATAGTATTCCCTACTTATAAACCTATGATCAACCCCTTATTTAACCGATGTGGAACTCCTCACCCAACAATCCTCCCCTCGAATAAAGTACACTATGGAGCCTCCCCTGAGGCCTATGGAGTCCTCGAACAACCTCTCTTTAATCAAGACTCGACTCCTTTGGAGAAGCAAAGTACACCCTTTGTTCGACACTTGGGTCACTTTTTACAACACCTTCGGGGCTCACGACTTCTTTGTTCGACATTTGAGGATTCTATTGACATTGGCTAAGTTAAAGGCATGGCTCTAATACCATGTTAGGAACCACAACTCTCCACAATGGTATGATACTGTCATAAAATCAGTCTAATGCGGAAGCATCTTAAATAGTAAATTAAAACATAATAACTTTGAGTTGTCCCATGACCCTCCTTTCCACCCTGCTCATCACTCCCATGCTACAACCTTAACCTTACCTTACCTGAAAATCATTTTAAAACAAGGTGAGTATTAAAATACTCAGTAAGTCTTTCCCGTATTTAGGTCAGACATGCAAACTATATATAGTTCATCCATCAAAATCAAGAGACCTTGGTGGTTGATTACTTGTAACACATAGCTCGTAAATCTACTCACCTAAAATAGTTATCAGCAATCACTCCTTAATGACCGATAGTGGTTGGTTACCCGACAAACACAGCGTATAATGGTTACCACGTTTATAAATTTCAACAATCACCTTTGTGACCAATAGTGACTGATTACCGATACACACAACGTGTAACCCTTACCACATTTATTTCATTCAAAAATCATAATAAGCACAAATGCAGTCCCAAAACAATTATTTGCATGATCAATATGCATGACAACAAATAACAACATCCATCATATAATGGCATACACATCAAACCGTATTTTAGAAAACAAAAAGAGGTAGTTTCAATAGGAAAGTCCCTTACTTGGAATGCTTCCCTTAATCGCTACTAGGATTGTCGGTGCAACTTTGACTTAGACCGAACCTATGTCACTCAATCTAAACTGCACAAGGTATAACAGCTCTAAAATTTGTTGGACTTTATCACTCACCGTTCTCTTATGGAATGTGGTCTTAATTCCTACTTTCCCAACACGGGTCGTTGGTTGCTGCTTCGACTTTCCACTCTGGTACATTGGTTACAATATTGAAAGTTAGAGATAACTATTAGTGGTACGTCGAGTCTAGAATCAAGAATGGGCTAAAAGTATCAAGCCTCACGAAACTAACCATTCACTCTTCTTGGCAGCAACGGAGGTAGCAGCTACTGCAGTCACGGTGCACAATGGTGACAACAAGCAGTAGGAAGGAAGAAAAATAAAATGTAGAGAAAAGGAGGACCGCGACGGCTTCTCGACGACAGTTCTCGGGCTGCGTGCACGGAAAGAGCAAGAGAGGGGTAGGGTGGGTGGCTAGGGTTGTGGACTCAACTTTATAGTTGAGCCTAGGGTTTCTTTTTCCTTTTCTTTTTTTTTTTCGGCTGAGTTTTCACAATATTTCCCCCTTAATCACTAATCTGGGCGTTATACAGAGGGATCTAACCACAATATTTCCTCTTTTCTTTTCATTGCCACTATGCACCGCTACTGCAGCAGCAACGGCCACTGCCACCAGAAAGAGTGAACAATTAGTTTAGGCTTGATACTTTTAGCCCAATCTCGATTTGCATTCGACGTACTACTGATAGTTATCTCTAACTTTCAAAATTGTAGCCAAGGTACCAAAGTGCAAAGTCAAAGCAGCAACCAACGACCTATGTTGGGAAGGTAGGAATTGAGACCACATATTACATAAGAGAATAAGAGAACAGTGAGTGATAAACCTCAACGAATTTTAGAGTTGTTTGGTCTTGTGTAGTTTAGATTGATTGATAAATCTATTGATGTAGATTCGGTCTAAGTCAAAGTTGGACGATATTTCTAGAAGCGATTAAAGGAAGCATTCCAAGTAAAGGACTCTCCTATTGAAATTAAATTGTTTTGTTTTCTAAAATACGATTGGATGTGTATTATGGATTGTTATATGGATGTTATTGTTTATTGTCATGCCTATTGATCATGAAAATAGTTGTTTTGGGACTGCATTTGTGCATGTTATGATTTTTTAATGAAATAAATGTGGTAAGGGTTACAGTGTATCGTGTAACTAGCCACTATTGGTCACAGGGGTGATTGCTGAAATTTATAAACATAATAAAAGTTACACGCGGTGTGTATTGAGTAACTAACCACTATTGGTCACTAAGAAGTGATTGTTGAAAACTATTTTAGCTGAGTAGACTATGCGTTGTGTGTTACGAGTAATCAACCACCGAGATCCCTTGATTTTGATGGATGAACTATATGATAGTTTGCATGTTTGACCCCAATAGAGGTGGACCTTACTGAGAATTTTCATACTCACTCTGTTTTAAAATAATTTTCAGGTAAGGGTAAGGTTGTAGCATGGGAGTGACAAGCAGAGTGGAAAAGACGGTCATGGGATAACTTAGAGTTTTATATTTTAATTATTATTTAAGACGTTTCTGCATTAAACTAATTTTGTTTATTTTAAGTTTTGTTTGAACCTCCCTAGTTTATGGGAACTAGGAAATTTTGGAATGTTGTGTGTTCTTTAATTATCTTACTGTGAAATTATTCGGTTAAATTGCATGTTTTTAAATTATTTAGAAATGGGTACCCGAGCATGATTTTTCTTGTAAATTACCTTCAGCATGTTTTCATGTATTTTAAATTATAAATTTTTTGGTTGTTAAGTGACGACTCCGACCGATGCTGTGCGGAAAGTCGGGTTGTTACAAATGGTATCACAGCCAAACAAGTGGTGTGCCAACGAGGATGTTGGGCCTGAAGGGGGTGGAATTGTGAGATCCCACATCGATTGGAGACGAGAAAGAAGCATTCCTTATAAAGATGTGGAAGCCTCTCCCTAGTGGACAAATTTTAAAACCTTGAAGGGATGCCTGAAAAGGAAAGCCTAAAGAGAACATTATCTACTAGTAGTGTGCTTGGGCTGTTACTAATGGTATCAGAGCCAGACACTGGGCGGTGTGCCAGCGAGGATGTTGGGCCCTCAAGGGGGATGGATTGCAAGATCCCACATCCATTGAAAAGAGGAACAAAGAATTTCTTATAGTGGTGTGAAAACCTCTCCCAAGCAAAAGCGTTTTAAAACCGTGAGGTTGACAATGATATGTAACGGGCTAAAGCAGACAATATCTGCTAGCGGTGGACTTAGGGTGTTACAAAAGGGCTCGATATAAGCTACTGAAATGGAGTTCAATCTAAAAGAACAAGATTAAGCTCATAATTACAAAAAGGTTTAGTAACCAACGCCCACAATGAAACATTAAATCTAGCCAACTCCCAAACATCCTCACCCAAACCCTCAACCTCTCTAAAAATGCCATTACTCATTTACCTCTAAGTGCCCACAGAACAAAAAAAATAAAAAAGTTCAAGAGCACCTCGTCCATCCAACCCAGCAATCTTTGTGCCACACCCAACAAACCCCAAATGATTTCAACTAGCAATTCCAATAAAAGAGAGCAAACTAAGAGCAAACTAAAACCCCGGAAAAGATAATCAAGATCTTGTGCCTCCTGTGGAGAATGCACCATTGTGAGTCCATGGTATTGACTCTCCCATGTAGAATCTTAACCTTCTTTAGTATTTTAACTTTCTAGGGAGGGGCAAAAACAAGGTCAACAATGGAATGAAATAAGATAAAAAGGGAATGACAAGAGAAGCCCCTAGAAGGATATGTGCCCCAAACCTAACATCTCTTCTCTGAGGAACCATGAATTTAATTTGAGGAATGGAAATAAGATTTGCCACGTCCATCGCCTCTCTACTCGCAAAGGTTTTTGGAAACCCAAAAAGATGGAGGAAGAAGGATATGAGGAAGGCAACACAGAGACTAATGGATGTAACTTCTTATTCGAAAGGCGATACAACCATTGAAACAAAATATAATGAGACTCCTCCCGAAGATACACCTTTGAACCCTCTCCAAACAGAACAAGTGATAATCTAGAAAAAAAAAAAGAAGAGAGGAACAAAGAAAAGATTGCTTTCCAAAGGCTTTACACGGGCTTCTTGAACTATCATCAACACCAACTCAAAAGGGTGAGGGTCATACCTACTCACCATCACTCTAAACTACAACGTGTTAAGCTCTGTGAAGAAACGTCAGTCATTATGCCAGGAAGGTCTCATTAGTTGTCTAATGTTCATGATACCTAGACCTCGAAAATCCACAGGCTTTTGTACCGATTCCCACTTGACTAAGTGGGAACCTTCCCTCTCACTCGTCCCTTCCCAAACGAAATCTCTCATCACACTCTCAAGTTTCTACCTAACTCCCAAAAGGAATTTTGAATAGGGAGATAGAAGTAACTTGGAATTAAGCTATGTTCATATTGGCACGTATTTGTTTCCTTAAATATGATAGATTGTTGAAGTTCAAGGACTAGGGGAGATTGATGATTGGCCTTGCATGGTCTACTATGCAGGATTCAAGCTCTTGCTTCAGAAATGTCATTAATTATGGACCCTAGAAACAAGTGGGAATTACATTCAGAACTCGAGACTCGTGGGACCTACAAGGGGTGAAAAGAACAACGGACCTAAAAAAGAAGAAAAGAAAATCCAGAAAAAACAAGAAACCAGATAAAACAATGAAGATCAAAGTGCCCAAAGAAGAAACGGACAATAATCCTGGAAGCAAACCATGACAGTGACGAGCCAATGATGAAGCTAGACCAAAGAAAGCATAATCAGCCACTGTTAAGCCAAGGGTTATGACAAAGGGGACACCAATTATTAGAAGTGGACATCCCTTATCGATCTCTTCACGAAGAGGGATTGGAAACTAAGCTCTCCATAGAAAGAGGCCCTGTACGAGAAAGAGTTAGAAACCGAAATGGACCGTCACTGATGAAGCTCGACCAAAGAAAGCATAATCAGCCACTGTTAAGCCAAGGGTTATGACAAAGGGGAAAAATGGTATTGTTCTATGTCAAGCTTTTCATTGAGAAAAATGAAAGAATACAACAGGGGTATATAATACAACAGCTCAGTAGTAGGAGCCACCTAGAAACTACATAACCATGTAAAAAGGGACCGAATTTCACAAGAATACCAGCGTAAGGAATAGTTGTAACGATCAAACCGCTCCCGAGACTTCTTAGTTCACCTATTTTTCTCTCAAGCCAAATCCTCCACAATATGGCAAAGAGAGTAGAGGACCAAAGGACAAGGACCTTGTCACAAAAGGCTGGATGGGAATTATCCCATCAATCATAAACCAACAAGCATTTTTCTGAGCCAATTGAACGCCAAAGGACTCCAGAAAATATATCAGATTAAACTAGCAAATAGCAAAGTTGACAAATTTGAAGGATGTGCTGGGTGCCTTGAGCATGCTTGTCCAAGGCGATGTCGCTTATGGCCGCATGCCAAAACCATCCTCAACCACCCAATGTCAATGTCATGTAATTAGTTTTGTTGTTTGTCTTCACTTTGCTAGTGTATGACTCCTCGACCTTTGACATTTCACGCCTATCAGTTTGGAAATGCATTATAATCTACTATAGAAGGACTAAGTAGTCATCTAACTCGATCAAAGTGTTGCATATTTTCTAACCAACATGTTTTAATCCAATTGACGTCTACAAAGCTTTCTTTTAAAATGTTTGACTTATTTTCTCTCTTACGTTTTATAAAACTAGTTTGTCTCAAAACGTGAGAAGAGGCTTGACTAACCAATATTGTCCGCAAAATCCAATTTTGTACAACTAACTTGTTTGTTGGGTTAGAATAAGTATTGCACAATCGCTAATCCAATAGAATGCGATGTGACAAGTGGTATCAAAGCTTAGTTAGCTCCTTGGCCCATTGAGAACGAGATGATGTCAGTGACAAAGCAATTAGCTAAATACATGTCGACCAACTCACATCGAATTCACGTCGGGTCGAGCTCACCATTAGAGAATCATACCCCGGGTCGAGCTCATGTCGAGTTCAATAAGTTGAAGATTTCGGAACCTAGGGCTTTCAATAGGAACTGTGATGTTAAGGAACTCAAAAATTTCATCTTTGATATCGAGCAATACTTCAAGGCTGTAGGGACTTGTTCAAAAAAGCTTAAGAATCCTTAGCCCCTAAGCATCTCATGATGTGGTGGTGTTTGAAGGTGAATGATATTCATAATGGCTTATGTACCATCAATTCACGAGATGACCTCAAGGAGTAAAGGACTCGAATCTTCTCCAAAAATGTTGAACTTATAGCAAGGTGGAAGCTGTAAGACTGAAACATTCCGGAAGAATAAGGGATTATGTGAAGTAGTTTTCGACTTTGATGTTGGATATTCGAGATGCTTTGTCACTGCATTGACTGTCACAAAGAGACTCCTAAATTATGGTGGCAAATTGGCTTTCAAAAGAAACATACACCACCTCATCATACTGGGAGAAAATCTTTCAAGCCTATGTGTCAAAGGAACGAGGGTACGAACAAATTGAATGGAGGACTGACTAACATTTTCAAAACATGAATGTTGACCCATCTCAAGAGCTTTATCACCCAAGAAGCTATCAAATAGGGCTCTTACAATTTCTTCTATGCAAAGGCCCCCATAGACTTTACGCATGCCCCCACGGAGCTACCCTTACTTCTTTGATCAACAAAAGTTGAGGTCAAAGCAAGCTCGATGGCATGAGTCTTCAAATATAGGACAAGAAAGAGTACAAAGTTGTCGATGCCCTAAGCCAAAAGGGCGAACATGTGACCCTGTACATGTTAACCCACATCCATGCAAGCAACTTCAGTGTCTACGAAGTATGATTTTGTACGGTTGACTTGTTCATTGGGTTATAACAAGTGTCATAGTCCTATTGTTAAAAGAGTGCGATTATGACACCAGGCACACCAATAGCTAATAGGGTCTCAAGGCATTCTACATAATTTAAGTCAAAACACTTGGCTCAAGTAGGTGTAGTGTCCCTTGATGTGTGCATGAAGACGAAGATGAACAATTGACTCAAACGACACATGAAAATCACATGATTTCTTGAAGTATTGGTCTGACTACTATTGGCCAAGCAAATGGGAAAATTTGATAATTAAGCATATACACCATATACTTAGACAACTGATATCAACGAATGGCTAAGATCAGCAATACGACATTTCGATAAGCACGTGAGTGCATGGAAAAGCTCTGAAGACACCACAAAAGGTACCCTTTTCTAATTAGGTTACGACCACACATCTTATAGTAAAAAAATGTATCCTTTCCTATTCGGTTATAGGAGGACGGGAAGACCAATAATAAGTAAAAAGAGATCGAAAATAACAAATAAGCCTTCGAAATATAGCCATGGCATGATAAAAAATAACAATAAGAACCGAAAAACAGTCATAACCCTAAGCCAGCAAGAAAATCTCAATATTCAACATTCATCAACGCCGTAGTTATCCCGAAAAGATATTAACAAAATAGAAGAACTTATTACCTTGTTTAAATAATTCAACTGAATAATTATGCACGAGATTGCAACCATTACAAAGACCCATGTTTGGAAGTGAGCAACCTGACTCCAACCCTCCAACGTAAGCTTTATCGCAATGCCAATGGCTTTGATGCTCATTACCTGCAAATCCGTGCACAAAGTTGATCTCTAACATACAACTCCTTCACAGTATAAATGAAGAGAATAAACAGATAGATTCAGCATGTAAAAGACTAACGGAGACTGACCGTCAACGATCCAATTATGGAACATATCCCAACGTAAATGAGTATGTTCGTCTGTCCATAGCGGGGTTCACAATACAACACCAGAAACAACACGATAGCTATCACCGAGGCCGTATAGAGAAGGAAAGCTGAACCAAACAAATCAGAATAATAAAAACGAAGCTCCACACAGTAATACACACAAGAATATGTTCAATAGTTTACTTGGTTGAATAGCTAGTTCCCATATCTCGTCTACCGAACTCGGAGTACGTTCACCAGGTGCATGAAGCACAATCATTGTAGACCCTACAACACATAAAACACACCCCAATACACCCATTTTCTGCAATCTTTCCTTCAAGAAAAAATGTGCAAGTACAGCACTGCCAACACAATAAACACAGAGGAAAATCATTTGGATAACGACATTAAAGTCGAGAAATTCAAACTTAAATCAACATCTCATTGAAGCTTGTTTAATTAAGAACTCACCTAACAATTATACTTATTGCTCCAAGTGGTGTCACAAGAATGGCAGGAGCATAAACATAAGCCACAAAATTTGAAAATTCCCCAACAATCACTGCACATTGTACACATTGAAGTAATCAATCAATTTTCGATGCTTTAAAAAGAGCGAAGTGCTCGGGGATTCTCTTTAAAGTTGGATTCAAGTCTTATGAACTTAATACATTTATCGTCTCTTGAAGCTGTCTCGAGGTGGATGAATCACTTGGAGATTAATGGTAACAAACAAGAATGAAAGAACTGAAAGTGCAGATAGTTTAAATTCAAGACTCACTGGTAATCATGCCGATCCACCAAAGTGGCTCTAATAGATATCCATATCCACCAGAACCTAAAATTCGTTAACCAGACAAATTCCATCAGCATAAACCCTAAGCGGGACACTATGAACAGTGCAGCCTGCCAATTAGTAACAAAACGGAGAAACCACAATCTATAACCATCAATTATAAGCATTTTCAAGATGAACAAAACAAATTGTTTAAGAGCTAAACAACTGAAATTAATCACAAATCATCGGAATGTCAGCGAAATCAATCGAACAAAGTTGAAGGAACCCCAGATCAAAAAACGAGCAAAAATTTAGAGGGTCGAATCAAAATTTTAGAAATGAATATGAGAAATTGAACTCACTGGCTCGAGAACCCGAGGCGCCGGCGCGACGAAGACCCAACTTCTTGATGATGAAACTGGAGCCAATAAAGGCGCTGGACAACATAGCAAGAAGGAAACCTTTTAGGTTATCATTGGCGGAGATGGAAGGCTCATTGGTGGTCATGGATTGCTGCAGATTTTCATCTAATTCCAAATTTTGCAGGCAAAAGAAGAAGAACAACAACGACGACGAGCACAGTGTGAACAGAGCAGCTGCTTCTCAATGGGAAGAAGGATTTCTGATTTGAGAAATTGGTGCACGTTTTTTCATATGTCAGTCCAACAGCTAATCCCCACATTATTTTTCCCCCTTTGCTTCTCTCCCAATCATAACGTTGAATCCATTTGGCAACGCTCCGGTTCATTTCTGGATCCTATTTTGGCTTAATGGTTCATCTTATTTTGGCTCAATTTTTTTTTTTTTTTTTTTGAGGTGGCCTTAAATCCTATTTTATTGTTCTTAATTTCTATGTTTATTTGATTTTTCTCTATTTTTAGTTGCTTGCTTCTTTAGTGTTTTTTTTTTTCATTTTTTTCATTTAAATTTTTTTTTTTAATGGTTGAATTTGGAGAGTGGGGCTAATTACTGAATCAGAGCTGCAGCTTTGTTTGATGAGCATGTAGTATTAGGTCGTTGGTCAGGTAAAGGTTGACCAAGCCAATGATGCTTAGCTAGTTTTTTTTTTATGATTAACCACATTGGGACTGAGACACGGCCCAAACTTCTACGGGGGCAACAGTGGGGAATCTTGGACAATGGGCTAAAGCTCAATGATGCTTAGTAGGTTTTTTTGAATGATCAGCCACATTGGGACTGAGACACGGCTCGAACTTCCATTGGGGGCAGCAGTGGAGAATCTTGAACAATGGGCGAAAGCCCAATGATGCTTAGCTGGTTTTTTTGAATGATCAGCCATATTGGGATTGAGACACAGCTCAAACTTCCATTCGGGGCAGCAGTGGGGAATCTTGAACAATGGGCGAAAGTCCAATGATGCTTAGCTAGTTTTTTTGGATGATCAGTCACATTGGGACTGAGACACGGCCCAGACTCCCATAGAGGGCAGCAGTGGGGAATCTTGGACAATGGGCGAAAGCCCAATGATGCTTAGCTAGTTTTTTTGAATGATTAGCCACATTGGGATTGAGATACGGCCGAACTTCTATAGGGGGCAGCAGTGGAGAATCTTGGACAATGGGTGAAAGCCCGATCCAGCAATATTGAGAAGGCAATGTCGCTCGTAAAGCTTTGGAGTGTTTTAAAGATTCCATGACTAGAAAAATAAAATCAGCTTAAATCATTATCTAATTACAACCATTTAGACTAGACAATTTGGAAACATGAGATTTAAAGCCATCTAAAAAAAAACACTTTGTTTTTAAACTTTATACGTCAAAGCTCTTAAATCGCAATGGGGAACAACTTTATCAACCACATGTACAAATGCACAACTTTAAGGTTTGGGACAAAGATCATATATTTAAGAATCACGTCATCAAAGGGTGACCTAAATCAATCAACCAGACTTAAACCGATCACCTCGACCCAGACCATCGTACTTTGCCCCAATCGAACTCGAAAGCACCAATGCGAAGGCACCATGTGCCGCATTGAGAGCACGACTGCATCTTTAGAGGCACGTCTGTACTCACGTGTCAGTTGCACGCGTGGACAACCTCCAACCGCGGATGGCAGCGAGTGAGCTAGGTATTTTGGCTCGTTCGACAGTTTTTCACCCTAATTTTGATATTGGTCTTATTTTTAATGTAAATTAAAGCCACCAAAGGAATTTTACAGATTTTGAGCACTTATCGAGCAAAAAATCGAGCTAGAGAAGGCACATGTCATGCCTTTCATGTAAGCAAGCATTCGAATTCCCCGTCATACAATATTATAGGGATTGCTAAGACGAGTTTGTATACTAATAAATCCAACCTTAAATGGATAGAATATGCATGTTTAGAACATTAAACAACAATGTTTGAGGTAGAAACGGGAGAATTGTCCCTAGTTTGATATTATGAATTGTATGTTGTTTTTATGTTTTCAGCTACGTTAGAAATGAGGAAGGGATATTATGATCTATACTTTCGGTGATTGATGGATATTATCTCCCTATTGAGCCTGTTTGATTGCATGAAGAATTTATATTAGTAACAGGTGATTGATTGTGTCTTCTCCCTATCGAGCATAGATATCAGCAATGAGATAAGACTACGGCATTTGAGATAGGTCGGCTGTGAAGACCCAAGATTCTTTTTAAACTATTTCAAACATGGTTTAAAACATGTTTATACATAACCATGGAGTGAGTAAAAACTCAATAAGTAGCCTATTTGTAGGTTTTTAATCGCGACTTTAGAACTAAGAGGTCATCATGTCATGTATCATACATTGATCCCGAAAACTTTCTCCTATAATAACGTTTAGATTTCTCTCCATAAACACATGAGTGGTGTCATCATGATCGTGTCATCCTATTGATGAATCTGGTGCAAGACATCTCATTTAGGTGAGGGAAAAAGGGAGGCTCATCATGACGTCTTGCTCATGATACATAATGCAGGGAAACCCACCTAAAGAGGAATAGGGGTCTCGTAGTACACCTCGTGGTGGGAGACAATGGTTACTCATGGGTATGGATCCTAGCAACTTAATTAGCATATTATTCACATAGTCCTCGGTACTTTCTTGGCACAGGGATTGTTGATGAACCTAGGTTTAACATAATGTCATGGGTTATGCTTTAGGAACTAAGGTTTTAATTTAGGTAAACGCTAAAACGCAGCCCAACGTGGACTTACGAGCGTGAAAACCCACTAGCATTTATATGGCATCATTATATGACCATGTGAGGGGTTTCATGTTACATGGTGTTTACAACGACCTAGAATCATATGAAAGGGTATTATGATCATTTTATACCGTTTTTAGTTTAGCTACTTAGTCTTGTTCAATGACCACCAAATTTTATATACTACTTCAACATGTCATATTATGCTCATGATTAAAAATTCATAGGTAGGAGAGTCTGTTTAGCTGGTTATTTTAACGTTACTTAAATCTCAAGCGACTTGGTCGGTTCAGGACCTTAACTCATTGTTTTGAGTGTTTTTCTTTCATAATTCCTTAATCCAGAGTTAGTCTAAGGTTCATAAAAGAATCTAAGCAATTCCTGCAAATACTTCTTGAAAAAAAGTCTAATATGACTACTTACTTCTTGTCCGGTGTTTGGGGCCTTGTTTCTTGAGCATTTGGTACTCGATTTCCTCTAAATTTTCTTTAGTAGCTTCTTTTGTGAGTCTAGTTTCTTGAGCCTTTGAGACTTTTGTGAAAACCGACCAGAAAATGGTTTAATTTGATGAAAAACCAAAGAGAATCTGACTTTGGGCTGACGTGGTCAATTCAGTTGAACCGACCACGTCATCGTCTTCTTCCTCCCGCATGGGGAAAAAGACACTACACAGCATTGCTCCTGCACCTGAAAACGAGGTTTGCCAACCCATTCTAGGGTGTTTCTACTCTCGATTTCTTCATGAAACTTAAAGATGGAGTGTCAAGGAAGAGTTTGAAATTGGTATCTTACCTGTTCGTGAATTATAACGTAAGTTATAGGTGTCCAAGGTCAAGGAAAAACTTGTTTTGTCGTTGGAGCAAACCCAGAAGATATTTTTATTGGGTAGGGCGATGCAAGCTTTATTAGACCACGCCTCCTTCATGAAAAAAAAATCTTCCTTATACCTCATTTAAGCTAGAGGAATGGTCCTGAGAAGACGACTTGGCGTGGTTGAGGCCAATTTTGAGTTTCCTTCCTCGTTCTGCAACTCAACTCAGAACGCGATTTTTCTTCTATTGGGCAGCTAACTCAGGACTAATTAGACCTCAAATCTTTCATCAAACATACTCCATTTAGTCTCCTCAAGCTATTAAAATCATCAATTTTGATATTAAAACCATTCATTTAGTCCCCTCAAGCTTTCAAAAACTTGTGCAACAACCTATTATACATTGTCTCTTAATGGAGGCCTTGGGTGTTACAAGTTGAACGATGACCTAGGTCAGAATACCTTAGAATGTTGAGAATATTTAGCTTTTCATTGTCGGTTACCATATCAACATATTTGACCTTGTTTATAGGCTAATATCTTGTATTATTAAGCATATTTAACCTTCTATTACGGTTTACCGTATCATATTTGACCTTTGATCATAGGTCATTCTTATGTCTCCATTTATTGCCCTGGATCATAGTCTAATATTGTGTATCCATTTATTGCTCTTTCCATTTCATTTGGAACCTATGTGATTCTATAAATGATTATGAATAGAAAACTTTCACCACCCTTAGCTGTGGTGGTTTTAGTAAATATTCTCATTGTATTAGAGTCCCTTGGATTTAGAGATCTCGATCCTTTCTTCTCCAGAGCTTCCGAATCCTCTTCCTTTCAACACTTTAATCCTTATGATCATCATCAAACTTTCTTCCTCCAATTATCTTCTTTAGAAAAGCCAACTTCTCCCTCTTCTTGAGAATGGAGACATGTTGGGCTACGTTGATGGAACTCTAGTTCACCACCTCACTTTAAACCAACAACCTCCTCAACACTCAGCACCAAATATTTGAAGTGGAAAGTCGATCAATGAATTCTCTCTCTCATGCTCTCCTCTCTCACTGAGGAAGTTATTGTTTTCATTGTTGGTCTCTCCACTATCTGTAACGTTTGGCTCGCATTGGAAACCATGTTCAACCATCATTCAAAAGCCCGTGAATTGATACTCAAGGATGACTTGAAGATGATGAAATGTGACATCAAACTTGTTATTGAATATGCCCATACCTTCAAAAAAATCTGTGACCAGCTTCATGTGATTGGTAGACTCGTCAAGGGAATTGATAAAGTGCACTGGTTCTTTCGTAGACTCAACACCAATTTTTCAACCTTTCTACTGATCAAATGACACTCTTACTGAACATGTTCATATGAAACAACCTCCTAGGTATATTGATCTTTGTTTTCCCACTCATGTCTGTCTATTAAAAATTGCCCTCTATGGTTTAAAGTAAACTCATCACATCTGGTTTCAGCATTTCAGCTCATTTATTCTCACACTTGGTTTTTCTTGCAGTCGCACTAGCACGTCTCCTTTTGTCTTTCATCAGTAGTCTAACCTTATCTATCTACTTCTTTATGTTGATGATATTATTGTTATCAACAATAACCCATCTTTTCTTGGCAGCTTTATTTGCAAGCTTCATTCTGAGTTTGCTACCAAGGATTTGGGTTCTCTCCGTTACTTTCTTAGTCCGAAAACTTCATCCACTCCTGATGGTCTCTTTATTTGTCAGTTAAAATATGTTTGAGATATTCTTACTCGTGCTCAGTTGCTCAATAGAAAACAGTCCACACCCCATGGTTGTTTCTCAACACCTGACTACTGATGGTTCTTCTTTCTCAGATCCTACTCTATATTGATCTCTTATTAGCACCCTTCAGTACTTGACCATTACACGCTTAGATATTTGTCATGCTATCAATTATGTCAATTAATTTTTGCATGCCTCTAATGCAGATCACTTTCTTGCTGTCAAGCATATTCTTCGTTATGTTAAGGGAACACTTCACTTTGGCATTACCTTTCGTCCTTCCATTGTTCCTAGTGTGCTAGTGGCTTATTCAAATGTTGACTGAGCTAGCTATCCTAATACTCGTCGTTCTACATCTGGCTATTCCATTTATCTTGGTAACAATCTCGTTTCTTGGAGTGCTAAGAAGCAACCTTCTCACATGCTCTAGCTGCGAATCTGAGTATCGTGCTCTTACATGACTATTGTTGAACTTCTTTTGCTTGGACATCTTTTCCATAACCTCAAGGTTCCCATTACATAGCAGTCGTTGCTCTTATGTGACAAAAGATGGTTTTTTTTTTTTTAGCTTCAATCCCATTTCTCACAAGCGAGCCAAGCATGTTAAATTAGATTATCATTTCCTTCGGGAACTTGTTGTCGCTGGCAAACTCTGCACACATTATGTACCTTCTCATCTCCAAGTTGCTGACATTTTCACCAAAAATGTTTCTCAACTTCTCTTTAAATTTTTCAGATCCAAGCTTCACGTTTGATCAAATCTGATGCTTAGTTTGTAGGGGGTGTTGAGGATATTTAACCTTCTATTACGGTTTATCATATGCATCATATTTGACACTTGATTATAGGCTAATATCTTGTATTATTTAGGATATTTAACCTTCCATTACAGTTTACCATATGTATCATACTTGACCCTTGATCATATGCGAATATCGTGTATCCATTTATTGTCATTGATTATATGCTAATATCATGTACTCATTTATTGATCTTTCCATTTCATTTGTAATTTATTTGATTCTGTAAATGATTATAAATATGAGAGCTTTCACCATCATTTAGGTGTGGTAGTTTTAGCAAATATTCTCATGGTATAAGACCCCTCCGTTATAGCAACCTCGATCCTTTCTTCTCCATGGCTTCTGAATCCTCTTCTCATCTTAGGATCATAAGTGGCGATCAAAGGGCCTAAACTAAAAAAGAATTGAGACAGCACAAAGTGTTTTGGAGTCGGGAGTCCGCGTTCAAACCACCTAGCCGTCCTAGGAACCTAGTAGACCTCCATGACATCTAGGAATGACTAAGATGATAGCTCACCAGGCTGCTAGCAGTATGAACGATGTCACCAAAGTCTCCACCACCCTATCCCAATAGCATTATCAGGAACCCAGACCGAACCAAAAAGCGCCCCTACCAAGCGATAGACCTCTAGGAGCGGTATCGTCAAGCTAGACTTAGGACGGATAGGGAAGTGTGTTGAGGAGATTAGGTGTCCCAACATTGTGGAAATGGCTAAGGGCCTCTTGAATAGGGTCTATGTGCTATAAACCCATCCTAAAAGGGGCACGTGAGATCGCATAGGTTGACACAATAGTTGGTCGATATATGGGGGTCTTCCCCTAGACTAAGGTAACTTTATGGTCCTCGAGGAGGGTTAGGAGACACCGTACTGTCCCACTAACCTTCCATGGATGATATTTAAAGTTAGGAGACACCATACTGTCCCACTAACCTTCCATGGATGATATTTAAAGTTATGAGACACCATACTGTCCCACTAGATCGTTTTGAGGTAACACCTCAACCTAATGCATCGTTCATTCACAACATAGACAAAGCAAAGTACCTAAGTCAAAGAAACGAAATGTTGGACAATGTTTACAGTCCCTTAGGGCTAAGATTCAGACCAGAGATATACTCTTAACTTCAAAGCCTCCCTAGTTTCTTAGATAGAAATAGAGATTAGGCCTAAACTTCTTAAAACCTAGAGAAAATCTCTGTATACCTATTATGTTAAGGATGTGGTGAGAGCCTACAAGTAGGTTGCTTACTGAGTTTTTATATTCACCCCTTTCTACATTTTATTTTTCAGGTAAATGTTGTCACTGGTCGAAGTAGGGGAGTGCTCAGAAGTTGCACGTTAACTGAGGGGTTAACTCGGAGCATGGTTTAGTTTATATTTCTTGAGTTGTCATTTGTACACATTTTGTATCTCATTCTCATCCCCCAATTGTAAATAACTTAAGTAGCACCTATTTTATATTATTTTCGATTTGGATTCGACTATGGTATTGTATGAAATTTATTTGTGTGAAATTTTACCATATTGTTACCTTCATTTGGTTGCTTTTGTATCTTTCTCATCACATTCCAAGAATTGAAGCCTAAAAAAAACTGGGTCATCAAAATACAAAACATAGTGACATGATTCCCTAGAAATGGAAAAGTTTGAGGTTAATGATTCGAAAAAAAAAAAAGATGCCCATGCAAAAGCGATATGAATGCAATGTAGCAGTCATTAAATAGGATCCAACACCATCTATTCACATAAGACGTATCTCTCTTGTAGTCAATGGGTATCATGGAGAACTAGTCAGCTTATCAAAAAGATTTGAAAGCCACACAACTCATTCAATTCACGATGATGAATTAAGTACCATATAGTGTATCCCAATTGTCAATTTGGATATAGATGAAGGGGAATGAGATGCCCACTAATGTCCAATCATTTCAATTCTAGTTTATAGAATAAAAAGAAATTAGAATAAAAGGCTTTGTTGATTCGTCATCGAAGAACCATTGAAAAACGGTAATTGAATCGATGGTCACGAAAGAGCCACGTCCATCTATATTTTTAGACCCAAATGTTAGCTCTAAATTGATATGATTGAAAGGTGTTCATTAATTGGATAAAAACTCAAGCTCAATAGACTTGCTTATTTGGGTTAGAATGGAGTCTTTCTCCTGTGAATTCGAGAGGACTCGAAATATTTTTCGTGAAGGATTTGAAGACTGAAAGTCAGTGGAGAGATAGATTGAAATCGAGTTTCAAATGTATGTTTTTGGACCCAAAAATCGAGAGTATAATTCCAAAAAATTCCTCTAATTTTTTGATAATAAGATACAATGTAAAGCTCTTTGTGTTCACGGAAAATAAGGTTTCAACTTTGGTAAAAAACTAAAAAAACCAAAGCTAAAATGCACATATGTTAGCATTAATGGCTCATATTGGTACCAATAATTTCACGCTGAAGAAATCTTGAAGTTTGGTGAAGAAATCAACTTCAAATGAAGTTTAGAATGTGTAAACTAAGAGCAAAACTAGACTAACATAGTCATTCTCACGAATGCGTTATGTTCTATCTTAAAGTAGGAGACGATTATGTGGTTGATTCAATCGACCCAATCTCCAATGGTTCAATTGAACTAATCCTTTGAATCACTCACTATTTTGAGTCGTTTCTTAGCCTTCTAAGTTTGATTTTCAATCTTGTTTCATCCGTTCTCTTCTCTTAATTGGATTTATGACCTAATTGTTTGAAGTTTTAAGCTTGAGAAAGGGTAAAGCCAAACAAATAAACCTTTTCACGTAGTGATTTCAAATTTTTTTTTTTATAAAATTACGTGTAGGAATCGACTTTGATATGTTCGATATGGTATAATTAAGTTATTAGGATAGAAATATGCATGGCTCGAACATTGAATTATAACTTATGATCTTTCTTAGGTTGAATAAATTAATCATTATGCACGTTTTTATCAAACCAAACTACTTGATTTGATCCGCAAAGCATGTGATTCTATGTTCAAGTGCTTTCCTCTAATTCTTAAAATTTTGAACGATAGAATGAGTTGATGATGCTTGAATATGAACTATAGTCACCTATGCATGAATAGTGTTCGCCATGTGTTCATGAATCATAGTAGAACCGAGTAGAATGCCATATAATTTATGAACTATTGTGTCCTTATATTCTAAGATAGAATTCAGTAATAGAAAGTGTTTCACAATTGATTAGTACATGATGGAATAAGATAACCGTTAGGATGCTTTGTAAGGAGACATATGCTAGATACCACGCCACGTACGAGAACCCTAACTTAACTTTGCCTTTATTATGATCTGACTTAAGACCTATGATCAATATCACCATAGACAAAGTCACTTCCTATGATTGATTGTATAATGTGAGGGTTATTACACATAGTTAGCTACCTTTAATAGTGAATCTATCTCGATTGATGGGGTCCACAAGTGTACCTAAGAGGATCATGAGTTGGTATAAATAGGGTAGTTTTTCGAGATTAGATTATTGTGTTAGTGTCCCCTTTGGAATAGGAATCTGGAGGGGTAAGGACTATATGGATACATAGTAGTTAGAAAGCACGATGAACGCTCTCTTCCAAAACTTGACATGATGTTATGGACCTATTTAGAAGTAGCTAGTTAATATTTAGTATAAGAAAAATTAGTATTGATTGACAACTTTTCCATAATGTTCCGGAGTAGCTAGTTAATATTTAGTAGAAGAAAATTTAGTATTGATTGACAACTTTTCCATAATGTTTCCAGCATAGCCACCAAGTTGCTTCCAAAAGGTCACGCCTCATGGGTTTGGACACAAAGGATCATGACACATGCAATAGTTAAGAGTTAACCAATTCACCTTAGGATCCCATATTAAATCCTGGAGAGCAAATGCACTCTAAGAAACCTTATGATCAGATATCACATTCAGTTGAAGACTCTGATCAACTGATACTATTCAAAGTATTTTTACAAAAACGAGATACAAAATCATACAAAAGTAGAAACCTTAAAATGCACGGAGATTGAAGCCTTGAGATAACCCCTCTATGAGCGTGCAACTCCCAAGCACTCCCTCACCTTAACTAGTGGTTAGCAATCACATGAAAATAAATTGTCAAATAGGGTGAGAATAAAAAAATCAATAAGCAACCTACTTACAGCCTCTTACCTTGAAAGAATATGAGTTGGTTGTTCTTTGTAACTCAAATCCTTTCGTAGAGGTAGTGGCTCATAATTGATGACGTGCAATGGTTCAGTGGTGTACTTTCTGAGCACAGATACGTGGAACACATTATGGACAACAACAAGTGTCGAAAGAAAGGCTAGTTTGTACATCTTTGACAATCCACCTCCTCTTCCCACTTTTATTGTGGGATACTCAGAGACTATAGTGATCTTTTTTTTTCTTTTTTTCTTTTTTTTCTTTCAGGGTACTCTAACTTATTGACACGGTAAACACATATTCACATACTTTGCTATGCCTCTTTCTTATTAAGCCACTAGTAGTAGATTTTTAGATTTGGGTACATCTTGGTACTACGTGGATGCACCATAAACGATGAGCTTGGAGCCTCTGCTAACAACTATATGGGTACATCTTGATACTACGTGGATACACCATAAATGATGAGCTTGAAGCCTCTGCTAACAACTTCAAGTGTCGTGCCAATACAACGATTTTAGCTTCTCTACTACACACTGCTAGTGAAAAATTTCTCTCATGTCGTACTCCTCTCAATACTATATGGACTCGTATGCCCTCATGCAACACCTTCTCAAGTGTGATCCAAGGTTCATTTTGAATTTTCTCCTTTTGATGCTTCGTGAGCAGTGAGGGTGTTCCTTCACGATTTTAGTTAATACCTCATAGACAACAAATCATTGACTTGTCTCTCCTCATATGATATACTTATTATTGGTTCTTTCCTTAGAATTAATCGAGGTTTCACTAGCACTTATACCGGTTGTAGTGTCGGGATATCAAACTTTAGGCCTAGTGATGGTCATATAAGCTAGTCGTATCATGAGTCTAGTTAAGGTACCATGATTTTTTATTTTAGCTCCTTATCATTCATATTCACAATTTCATAAAAATTTCATTCACAAGATCATGAGATGTATTCTTGGACCACCTATACCTAAGATTTTGTTCTAAGTACTCATGTGGGCCCTCACCCTTCCAAGTTGGGTTTATAGAGCGTGAATCCTACTCGAGAGTCTAAGTCTATTTCCACACACAATACTTAGTCATAATTTAAAAATCTGAAACATTTCCCTACTTAAACCAATCTAGGTCACACAAATCATACGAAATTGTATGGCTACCAATCTAGGAAGTAAAATCATAAGCGACACCTTACATATTGAGCTGAGGGTCGTAAGCTCGTGGCAGACTAAAAGATAAGGAGGTATTAGAGGATTTTAGACATAGGTTGGTTAGACTAAGTTCCTTCCATGAAGTGGTACTTGGATATTTAGATGTCATGTCAGACTTATGATTTTAATCACGCTTATTCAGGAAATTAGTTCAACAAGCTAGTGCTAGTCTCAAAGAAAAGCATTGATCTTTAATTCATATATCATACTTGATAAGATAAGGAATCAACTACAAGGGGAGTAAGATTCGGATTACCTTGTGGATCGAATATCTCAAGCAAAGAACATTTTGTTTGAGATTCGAATCACTCCAGAAACAAGATCGATCATGTCTAGCTTCAATGATTCTTGTTGATCAAGTAATCTCAAACACTTGTTTGAGATTCGAATCACTCCACAAGCAAGATTGATCATATCGAGCTTGAATGATTCTACATGCAACCTAAACTACATAGAGTTGCAAAGAAACTTAGCCATTGGCTAAAGAAAAGCACAAATGCTTCTTTTGATATATCTTCTAAGTCTTATTACAAATACAACATAGATGGCTTTATATAGCCTCAAAATGAAAGCATTCTAAAAGTTGTAACATTCACACTTTATGGCCATAATTAGCCATTATGTAAATATAACCGAAATTAAATAAAAAGTCTTAAAACACAATAACTCTAAATTATAACCCACCCAAAATTTACAACAATCAAACTTTATTCTTCTTCAATGTAGCATGAATTGAAACATCTTTTGATAATTTTGACAACCTTTTCTTCACATCTTCATTGAAGCATATTGTATGATTGATGTCTCTTGGTTCATATCATTCTCCACTTCTTCAAGAGGATTCGTCCTCGAATCTATTTGTGAAACTTTGCTGCAAAAAATAAGTTATGGAAATACAAAGGACCTCACAACACTCTCTCACGTGTATACACTCAAGGAATTTTAGGCCACTCTGTTTGCACTCATTTACACAAATGAAGCTCTCATTCTCACCTCTCAAAATTTTAAATAGAGAAAAATTGAATTTTGAACTTTGGGTCGATTAAAAACTAAAAAGATGAAAAATAAATAAAAATTAAATTGAGAAGAAACGCAAAGGAAACATATATCCGATCTTGAGCCTGAAGCTCTGATACCAAATGATAAGATAAGGAATCAATACAAGGGGAATAAGATTCGGATTACCTTGTCGATCGAATATCTCAAGCCAAGAACACTTTGTTTGAGATTCGAATCACTCCAGAAGCAAGATCGATCATGTCTAGCTTCAATGATTCTTGTTGATCAAATATCTCAAGACAAGAACACTTGATTGAGATTCGAATCACTCCACAAGCAAGATTGATCATGTCGAGCTTGAATGATTCTACATGCAACCTAAACTACATAGAGTTGCAAAGAAACTTAGCCATTGGCTAAAGAAAAGCACAAATGCTTCTTTTGATATATCTTCTAAGTCTTATTACAAATACAACATAGATGGCTTTATATAGCCTCAAAAATGAAAGCATTCCAAAAGTTGTAACATTCACACTTTATGGCCATAATTAGCCATTATGTAAATGTAACCGAAATTAAATAAAAAGTCTTAAAACACAATAACTCTAAATTATAACCCACCCAAAATTTACAACAATCAAACTTTATTCTTCTTCAATGTAGCATGAATTGAAACATCTTTTGATAATTTTGACAACCTTTTCTTCACATCTTCATTGAAGCATATTGTATGATTGATGTCTCTTGGTTCATATCATTCTCCACTTCTTCAAGAGGATTCGTCCTCGAATCTATTTGTGAAACTTTGCTGCAAAAAATAAGTTATGGAAATACAAAGGACCTCACAACACTCTCTCACGTGTATACACTCAAGGAATTTTAGGCCACTCTGTTTGCACTCATTTACACAAATGAAGCTCTCATTCTCACCTCTCAAAATTTTAAATAGAGAAAAATTGAATTTTGAACTTTGGGTCGATTAAAAACTAAAAAGATGAAAAATAAATAAAAATTAAATTGAGAAGAAACGCAAAGGAAACATATATCCGATCTTGAGCCTGAAGCTCTGATACCAAATGATAAGATAAGGAATCAACTACAAGGGGAATAAGATTCGGATTACCTTGTGGATCGAATATCTCAAGCCAAGAACACTTTGTTTGAGATTCGAATCACTCCAGAAGCAAGATCGATCATGTCTAGCTTCAATGATTCTTGTTGATCAAATATCTCAAGCCAAGAACACTTGATTGAGATTCGAATCACTCCACAAGCAAGATTGATCATGTCGAGCTTGAATGATTCTACATGCAACCTAAACTACATAGAGTTGCAAAGAAACTTAGCCATTGGCTAAAGAAAAGCACAAATGCTTCTTTTGATATATCTTCTAAGTCTTATTACAAATACAACATAGATGGCTTTATATAGCCTCAAAATGAAACTATTAAAGGCATTCCAAAAGTTGTAACATTCACACTTTATGGCCATAATTAGCCATTATGTAAATGTAACCGAAATTAAATAAAAAGTCTTAAAATACAATAACTCTAAATTATAACCCACCCAAAATTTACAACAATCAAACTTTATTCTTCTTCAATGTAGCATGAATTGAAACATCTTTTGATAATTTTGACAACCTTTTCTTCACATCTTCATTGAAGCATATTGTATGATTGATGTCTCTTGGTTCATATCATTCTCCACTTCTTCAAGAGGATTCGTCCTCGAATCTATTTGTGAAACTTTGCTGCAAAAAATAAGTTATGGAAATACAAAGGACCTCACAACACTCTCTCACGTGTATACACTCAAGGAATTTTAGGCCACTCTGTTTGCACTCATTTACACAAATGAAGCTCTCATTCTCACCTCTCAAAATTTTAAATAGAGCAAAGATTGAATTTTGAACTTTGGGTCGATTAAAAACTAAAAAGATGAAAATAAATAAAAATTAAATTGAGAAGAAACGCAAAGGAAACATATATCCGATCTTGAGCCTGAAGCTCTGATACCAAATGATAAGATAAGGAATCAACTACAAGGGGAGTAAGATTCGGATTACCTTGTTGATCGAATATCTCAAGCCAAGAACACTTTGTTTGAGATTCGAATCACTCCAGAAGCAAGATCGATCATGTCTAGCTTCAATGATTCTTGTTGATCAAATATCTCAAACACTTGTTTGAGATTCGAATCACTCCACAAGCAAGATTGATCATATCGAGCTTGAATGATTCTACATGCAACCTAAACTACATAGAGTTGCAAAGAAACTTAGCCATTGGCTAAAGAAAAGCACAAATGCTTCTTTTGATATATCTTCTAAGTCTTATTACAAATACAACATAGATGGCTTTATATAGCCTCAAAATGAAACTATTAAAGGCATTCCAAAAGTTGTAACATTCACACTTTATGGCCATAATTAGCCATTATGTAAATGTAACCGAAATTAAATAAAAAGTCTTAAAATACAATAACTCTAAATTATAACCCACCCAAAATTTACAACAATCAAACTTTATTCTTCTTCAATGTAGCATGAATTGAAACATCTTTTGATAATTTTGACAACCTTTTCTTCACATCTTCATTGAAGCATATTGTATGATTGATGTCTCTTGGTTCATATCATTCTCCACTTCTTCAAGAGGATTCGTCCTCGAATCTATTTGTGAAACTTTGCTGCAAAAAATAAGTTATGGAAATACAAAGGACCTCACAACACTCTCTCACGTGTATACACTCAAGGAATTTTAGGCCACTCTGTTTGCACTCATTTACACAAATGAAGCTCTCATTCTCACCTCTCAAAATTTTAAATAGAGCAAAGATTGAATTTTGAACTTTGGGTCGATTAAAAACTAAAAAGATGAAAATAAATAAAAATTAAATTGAGAAGAAACGCAAAGGAAACATATATCCGATCTTGAGCCTGAAGCTCTGATACCAAATGATAAGATAAGGAATCAACTACAAGGGGAGTAAGATTCGGATTACCTTGTGGATCGAATATCTCAAGCCAAGAACACTTTGTTTGAGATTCGAATCACTCCAGAAGCAAGATCGATCATGTCTAGCTTCAATGATTCTTGTTGATCAAATATCTCAAACACTTGTTTGAGATTCGAATCACTCCACAAGCAAGATTGATCATGTCGAGCTTGAATGATTCTACATGCAACCTAAACTACATAGAGTTGCAAAGAAACTTAGCCATTGGCTAAAGAAAAGCACAAATGCTTCTTTTGATATATCTTCTAAGTCTTATTACAAATACAACATAGATGGCTTTATATAGCCTCAAAATGAAACTATTAAAGGCATTCCAAAAGTTGTAACATTCACACTTTATGGCCATAATTAGCCATTATGTAAATGTAACCGAAATTAAATAAAAAGTCTTAAAACACAATAACTCTAAATTATAACCCACCCAAAATTTACAACAATCAAACTTTATTCTTCTTCAATGTAGCATGAATTGAAACATCTTTTGATAATTTTGACAACCTTTTCTTCACATCTTCATTGAAGCATATTGTATGATTGATGTCTCTTGGTTCATATCATTCTCCACTTCTTCAAGAGGATTCGTCCTCGAATCTATTTGTGAAACTTTGCTGCAAAAAATAAGTTATGGAAATACAAAGGACCTCACAACACTCTCTCACGTGTATACACTCAAGGAATTTTAGGCCACTCTGTTTGCACTCATTTACACAAATGAAGCTCTCATTCTCACCTCTCAAAATTTTAAATAGAGCAAAGATTGAATTTTGAACTTTGGGTCGATTAAAAACTAAAAAGATGAAAATAAATAAAAATTAAATTGAGAAGAAACGCAAAGGAAACATATATCCGATCTTGAGCCTGAAGCTCTGATACCAAATGATAAGATAAGGAATCAACTACAAGGGGAGTAAGATTCGGATTACCTTGTGGATCGAATATCTCAAGCCAAGAACACTTTGTTTGAGATTCGAATCACTCCAGAAGCAAGATCGATCATGTCTAGCTTCAATGATTCTTGTTGATCAAATATCTCAAACACTTGTTTGAGATTCGAATCACTCCACAAGCAAGATTGATCATGTCGAGCTTGAATGATTCTACATGCAACCTAAACTACATAGAGTTGCAAAGAAACTTAGCCATTGGCTAAAGAAAAGCACAAATGCTTCTTTTGATATATCTTCTAAGTCTTATTACAAATACAACATAGATGGCTTTATATAGCCTCAAAATGAAACTATTAAAGGCATTCCAAAAGTTGTAACATTCACACTTTATGGCCATAATTAGCCATTATGTAAATGTAACCGAAATTAAATAAAAAGTCTTAAAATACAATAACTCTAAATTATAACCCACCCAAAATTTACAACAATCAAACTTTATTCTTCTTCAATGTAGCATGAATTGAAACATCTTTTGATAATTTTGACAACCTTTTCTTCACATCTTCATTGAAGCATATTGTATGATTGATGTCTCTTGGTTCATATCATTCTCCACTTCTTCAAGAGGATTCGTCCTCGAATCTATTTGTGAAACTTTGCTGCAAAAAATAAGTTATGGAAATACAAAGGACCTCACAACACTCTCTCACGTGTATACACTCAAGGAATTTTAGGCCACTCTGTTTGCACTCATTTACACAAATGAAGCTCTCATTCTCACCTCTCAAAATTTTAAATAGAGAAAAATTGAATTTTGAACTTTGGGTCGATTAAAAACTAAAAAGATGAAAAATAAATAAAAATTAAATTGAGAAGAAACGCAAAGGAAACATATATCCGATCTTGAGCCTGAAGCTCTGATACCAAATGATAAGATAAGGAATCAACTACAAGGGGAGTAAGATTCGGATTACCTTGTGGATCGAATATCTCAAGCAAAGAACACTTTGTTTGAGATTCGAATCACTCCAGAAGCAAGATCGATCATGTCTAGCTTCAATGATTCTTGTTGATCAAATATCTCAAGACAAGAACACTTGATTGAGATTCGAATCACTCCACAAGCAAGATTGATCATATCGAGCTTGAATGATTCTACATGCAACCTAAACTACATAGAGTTGCAAAGAAACTTAGCCATTGGCTAAAGAAAAGCACAAATGCTTCTTTTGATATATCTTCTAAGTCTTATTACAAATACAACATAGATGGCTTTATATAGCCTCAAAATGAAAGCATTCTAAAAGTTGTAACATTCACACTTTATGGCCATAATTAGCCATTATGTAAATATAACCGAAATTAAATAAAAAGTCTTAAAACACAATAACTCTAAATTATAACCCACCCAAAATTTACAACAATCAAACTTTATTCTTCTTCAATGTAGCATGAATTGAAACATCTTTTGATAATTTTGACAACCTTTTCTTCACATCTTCATTGAAGCATATTGTATGATTGATGTCTCTTGGTTCATATCAATACTCTAAGAAAGTCTAACTTGGGTATGAAATTTGACGGTTTTCTCTTACTTATCGTTGTACATAAAGAAATTTTGTCCTACTTTACTCATCGGGTCAATTTCTGACGATTAGTCAGGATTCTATTTCTCTGTTTATAGGCAATTAATCATCTAGTACCTCTTCATGTTGTGCCCTTACGTATGTACGTGCTCTAGCCACTGCAACATTTATAAATGATTTGTTCACTCTTGACACATTCAAATCATCTCAGGTATGCTTCGTGCCCCTCGTTTATCACAAAACCTACTAGGGCAAGTGCCTACGTTAGATTAGTTTCGACGTTTCATTCAAGGACGGATCCTTTTGCTTCGTGTTCCTCGTTTATCATAAAACTTACAAGCTTCAATGGCTCAATGACAATAGAACAACGAAAGTAGTTTCTCATGCTTTAATATCTTTTACTTTGAAAAAATATAAAGATGAAGTTATTTGTGATGTGTTACCATTGTTTTTTATGACATATTTTTTGGCCGACCTTGGCAATTTAATTGGAAAGTTACGTATGATGGTTATTTGAATAGGTATTCTTTTATAAGATATAGTAGTACGTTTAAGTTTTGCATATGTATTTAATGACCCATTAAAGTTGCATAAAAAATTAGAGAAAAATAAAATAGAAAAAAAATAGTGAAAAAAAAAAAAGAGATGGAATTGAAGAGGAAAAAAAAAAGTGAGTTCTTTGGGTAGAGTTGGAGAGGCGAGAAGAGCAATATTTTTACAAAAAAAAAAACTATTTTTGTACTTATGTACAAGGAAGGATGTTTGGTCTCAAACGATAACAACTTATTTTTGCCGGTATGTTTCAATCTTTTTTACATAAATTTGAGGACATGTTCCAAAATAAAGTACCTAAAGGACTACCTCCCATTAGAGGTATTGAACATAAAATAGACTTCATTTCGTGGCGGTCATACCTAATAGATCAGTTTGTAGAGCCAATCCAACAGAGACTGAAGAAATTCAAAGACGAGTAGAGGAGGTCACGGATGAGGGCTATATACAAGAAAGTTTGAGTCCATGTTCTATACCAGTCTTATTGGTGCCAAAGAAAGATGGAACGTGGCGCATGTGTATGAATTGTAGAGCCATCAACAAAATCACTATAAAGTATTGACATCCTATTCCTAGACTAGACAATATGCTTGATGAATTGCAAGAGAATACATTCAATTTGTTTGAGAAGAAATTAAGCAATGCACCATTACTTGTTTTGTCTAACTTTGATAAAACTTTTGAAACAGAGTGTGAAGCAAGTGGTTCGGGCATATGTGCTATTTTGATGCAAGATGGAAAACTCTTAATGTATTTTAGTAAAAACTAAATGGGATAACATTGAACTATTCTACCTATTATAAAGAATTTTTTACTTTAGTTGGCACATTGCGAGTGTGACAACACTACTTATGGCCGGGAGAATTTTCTATCCACTCTAATCACGAAAGCTTGAAGTATTTAAAGGGTTAAAGCAAGCTGAAATGTAGGCATGCAAAGTGGGTGGAGATTATTGAAACATTTTCGTACGTCATCAAATATAAACAAGTTAAGGATAATATGGTAGTTGATGCATTATCTAGAATGTACAATCTCTTTACTTCTCTTCGTCCAAAACTTTTTGAATTTGAGCACATTAAATAATTATATAGAAATGACCAAGATTTTAGAACTATTTATCATATTGTCTAGCAAAAAAAAGTTGTGGATGATTATTATGTGTTTAATGAATTTCTATTTAAGAGAAGTAAGGTTTGTATTACTAAATGCTCTCTAAAAGAAGCATATGGTAGTGGCTTAATAAGACATTTTGGGATCAATAAAACTTATAATATATTGCATGAACACTTCACTTGACTGAAGGTGAAGTAGAGTGTAAGTTTTGTAGCCAATGTTTTAAATATAAAGAAGCTAAATCTAGATCACAACCAAATGGATGGTATACTTCTTTGAATTTACTATCCAACATTGGACTAATATACTTATAGATTTTGTTCATGGTTTGCACGACAAAGATAGTATTCTTGTGATGGTAGACAAATTTAGTAAAATTGCTCATTTTATTGCATGCAACAAAACCGATGATGTAAAGCATCTCGCTGACTTATTCTTCAGGGAAGTAGTAAGATTACATACAATACCCAGAATAATTGTTAGGGACGGGATGTTAAATTTTTAAGTCACTCTCGAAAAGTATTATGGATAAATCGGGTAAAAAGTTGTTTTCAACTACATGTCATCCTCGGACTAATGGACAAACTGAGGTGGTTAATAAAATAGTAGGAGTATTGCTTAGGACTATTATTTCTAAAAATATTAAATCTTGGAAAAAATGTTTGTCATCGGTAGAGTTTGCATATAATAAAGCAATTCATTGTACCACTCATTGTTCTTCTTTTGGAGTTGTTTATGGATTCCACTTACGTCTCTTGATTTGTTTTCTATTCCTTTTAATATTTTTAGGAATGAAACAACCATAACTAAGGTAGATTTAATCAGAACATTACATAAAGAGGTGATTATCGACAACTTCATGGAAAAGTTGTCTATTGACTCATCGTTCTTCATGCAGATAGCCTCAAACGTAGCACCTTTGAACACATGAGAGATTCTCTATTTAGAGGTAATTAAAATCAAACTAAGAACTACAATCATAAAAAGGAAACTAAACGACATTTTAATAATATCATTATTACATTCAAGAATCTTTAAATTGATAATTATATTAGAAATTTACCATGTTTTGGTGTTTTTAAAAGAACCTATGTTATTTTGTCACGGAGAATAACCTCCACAAAGTCTCCACGGTGGATCCCTACTTTGATCCTTGTAAAATAAACGAGAAAGTTCATAGAGATGAGGATTGAAATAGAGATACCTCGTCTTAGCCTACCTTGTGAACATCCTTAGCTGATATGTTTGAATCTTAATAACGAAGAGTGAATTTGGGTCATAATTTAGCTTATCTCCATTAGGGGTGTACATGATCCGAGTTGGGCTGGGTTGTGGGATTTTTTTTGACCCAACCTGAAAGTTCGGGTTGGTTGGATTGGTAACCCAACCCAACCCAACCCGACCCTCTATTTTCGGGTTGGGTTCAGGTTGTTCCAAAAAAAAAAAAAAATTCAAAACGTAAACAGAGATGAGCTTTTTCCCTTATTTTTTCTCTTCTTTTTGAAGTTTAGAAGCTCACAGACGGAGACGAGCAGTTGAGCACCCTGAGACCGATGACGTGAGACTCAAAGAGGGAGATGGAGACCGACATCGACTAAGAGAGGAAGAATGAGAAACACAAAATAACAAAGAATCTCTGGTTTGAACTTTCTAGTTTTGTGGTACAACTATTTCAAAAGTTGGGCTTCAAATTTTTTATTTTAGTGTTTTCAGGTTGGATCGGGTTGATCCCATCAATTTCTTTTGGAACTTGAACCTAACCCAAACTTGATCGGGTTAAAAAAAAAATGAACCCAACCCAAATCTGAGAACTAATCCAACTCAACCCAACCCTTATAATTTGGGTTCGGTTGGGTTGGGTTCCAAGGTTGGGTGACAGGATTTGAACTTTGACACCACAATTTTGCCCATCTAATCTAATATCAACATGAAATGAAGCATTTTAATTGCAAGTAAAATCATTAAATTTCACAACTTCAATTCTAGTGACTCCAAGCAAGACATGTTCTAACTAAAAAAAAGGGATACTTTCATTATAATAAAGCTCTATAAAATCATCATTTATGGGTTTGAATCAATAAATCAATGCAAACTAACACAAAAGCTTCAGCGAATGATATTAGGTACAATGGCAGCGAAGAGGAACTACCACACCCTCTGGTTTTCTTCTCTCCTTAGCAATGGCTTCTTTGATCATAGGCAGCTTTTGGTGGACTTTTCTCCATATGTGATTTACAGCACCATCTGGAGCAACTGGCCCGATACCACCCGGATGCCCGTTCTCGTACTTGAAAACGGGTTGAACCTGAGCCATATATCGCCGATATCTGTTCCTCTGTTCTTCAGGGATGGTTCTCAGGTGCTTTACAAGCCAGTTTGGTTTCAATGCATCACTAACAGCTACAAAGACGCAGAATTCTGAGTAATCCACCATGTCTTCATATGGAAGCTCGATGTTGTCGCTTACGACGACGGGTATACAGAGACTTTGGATGGCATCAAAAAGGCGGCACGATGTCGGGGTATCCCCAGCTGGGTGCAAGCAGAACTCTGATGATCTCATCCCCCTGATAGATTGCTCCTTACCTGTGGCATTTGGGAATCCTTCTTCCATTATAACATCTGGCTCATTAGTCAGCAAGTCCCAGAGTTTCTCCCTCACCAATCCCCCCTTTGATACAAAAATAAGTAGAAAGTATCAGCTTCGGAACAACTTGGAGTTCGATAAGAACCAACGTTTAGTCGATAAATATATGGTTTAAGCTATCCCAGTTCACACGAGCACGAGTGCGTGCACGGATGTATAAGAAACTTGTATCAATGGAAAAATTCAATAAGAAAATTATTCTACTCAGAGGAGACATCCGTCCCAAGTTTTAAGCTGGAGGTGAGATGCCATATCGGTTGGAGGGGGAACGAAACATTCTTTATAAGGGTGTGGAAACCTCTCCCAAGCAGACGCGTTTTAAAAACCTTGAGGAGAAACTCAAAAGGAAAAGCCCAAAGAAGACAATATTTGCTAGCCAGACATCGAGCGGTATGCTAGCGAGGACGTTGGGCCCTTAAAGGGGAGGATTCCGAGATCCTACATTGGTTAGAGAGGGGAACAAACCATTCCTTATAAGGGTGTGGAAACATCTTCCTACTAGACGCGTTTTAAAATCGTGAGTTTGACAGCGATACGTATGAGATAAAACGAACAATATTTATTAGCGATGGGCTTGGCTGTTACATCGTCGTACTAGTCTTAAAGAGGAACTATCATGTCTAGTGAGGTAGTAAAACAGTCATTTCTCAAGCAGAATTCAGCATTACAAATTGACAACAGCGTAAAATAAAAAGGTGAAATATTTTTTTCTATCCATCAAGGTTGTTAAAACAACTTACAATTTGACTAATCTCATAAAGAAACAACGATCCATCTCTACAATATTAAAACATTCATAGGAATGGCTATAATGGTTTGCATTACTATAAGATCCTATATCGGTTGGGGAGGAGAACGAAGCATTCTTTATAAGGGTGTAGAAACCTCCCTTAGTAGACACGTTTTAAAAACCTTGAGGGGAAGCCCGAAAGAGAAAGCTCAAAGAGGACAATGTTTACTAGCAGTGGGCTTTAACTGTTACAAATGGTATCAGAGCTAGACATCGAGCGATGTGTCAGCGACAACGCTGGGCCCCGAAGGGGGATGGATTGTGAGATCTCACATTGATTAGAGAGAAAAACGAGTGTCATTGAAGACGCTGGGCCCCGAAGGGGGTGGATTGTGAGATCTCACATCGGTTGGGGAGGAGAACGAAGCATTCTTTATAAAGATGTGGAAACCTCCCCTAGCGGACACGTTTTAAACACCTTGAAGGGAAGCCCGAAAGGAAAAACTCAAAGAGGACAATATCTACTAGCAGTAGGCTTAGGCTGTTACAATTATCGTGCCAAAAAGTATATGGGTATAGGTCGTCCCTTAAAATTACTAGGCCAGTGATGCAGGTTAAAATATTATATAGACGAAATGCCTTATCGGCGAATCTCCGGTTGACAGAACTAAGAGAATATAAGATCTTAAGTTGGATCGAGCAAACTAACATGTAGCATACCGATGCCCTTGTTAGATGGGCTTGTTCCTTTTTCTTTATTTATTTATTTTTTTTAATCTCCTTATAACATATTCTTTCGTTCTTTCTAAATGATAGTTTGTGTAATAGCTAGCATATATTGTCTGCTTTGGCCTGTTACGTATCGCCGGTAGCCTAACGATTTTAAAACACGTCTGCTAAAGAGAAGTTTCCACACCTTTCTAAAGAATATTTCACTCCCCTCTTCAATTGATGTGGTATCTCACAATCCACCCCCCCTTGAAGGCCCAATGTCCTCGTTGGCACACCGCTCGGTGCCTGACTCTGATACAATTTGTAACAGTCCAAGTCCACCGATAGCAAATATTGTCCACTTTAGCTCGTTACGTATCGTCGTCAGCCTCCCAGTTTTAAAATGCATCTGGTAGGGAGAGGTTTCCACACTCTTATAAAGAATGCTTCATTCCCTTCACCAACCGATATGGGATCTCACAATCCACCCCCTTGGGGGCCCAACGTCCTCATTGGCACACTGCTTAATGTCTGGCTCTAATACCATTTGTAACAGTCCAAGCCCACTGCTAACAGATATTGTCCGCTTTAGCCCGTTACGTATTGTCATCAGCCTCCCGGTTCTAAAACGCATCTGCTAGGGAGAGGTTTCCACACCCTTGTAAAGAATGCTTCATTCCCCTCTCCAACCGAGGTGGGATCTCACAATCCACCTCCCTTGGAGGCCCAGAATCCTCACTGGCACACCACCCAGTGTCTGGCTCTGATACCATTTGTAACAGCCCAAATCCACCGCTAGCAGATATTGTCTGCTTTGGCCTGTTACGTATCATCATCAGCCTCTCAGTTTCAAAACGAGTATGCTAGGGAGAGGTTTCCACACCCTTATAAAGAATCTTTCATTCCCCTCTCCAACCGATGTGGGATCTCACAATCCACCCTCTTGGGGGGCCAGTGTCCTCACTGGCACACCGCTCGGTGTCTGGCTCTGATACTATTTGTAACAGCTCAAACCCACCGCTAGCAGATATTGTCCGCTTTTGTCCGTTATGTATCGTCGTCAACCTCACATTTTTAAAATGCATCTAGTAGGGAGAGGTTTCCACACCCTTATAAAGAGCACTTCGTTCCCCTCTCCAACCGATGTCAAACATGTATCATACTAATTGAAAGAGATTCAATACTAACCCGATGTCGATGTTTCGCCCCTTTGAAATAAAGCAAGGTCCGACGCTTCTCGTTTTCTGATAAGTGCAGCCGAGGTAGTAAATGAGTATATGGAACAATCACATCCTTAAGTACTGAAACTTGAGTGTGCTGAATCATATCCGGCGAGGAACTGTTGGATGATTTTGCATCAAGCCTGAACCATCCGCCAAAATCAACCACAAGCAGAACAGCCGGAGCTATCTCAGCTTTGACATGCCACATTGCCACTGGGTCTGTCAAAGAATGCTTCAAGTTTTAACATTACCTGACAACCCAGAGGACTAAATCAAAACATGCTAAGACACGCAACAGTATTAGTTCTTGATAGCATCAAGAACGAAGATCTTAAGAGGATAGCTAATACAAAGTATTAACCAAATAGGAAACACAAACTAAAAATTACAAAAGTTGCTACTAATTACACTCAACAATCACTCCCTCTCGAACAAGAACTCATCCACATGTTTAATGATAATGAAAAGAAGTCGGTCTTCCGCATTCATATGCTTTTGCACCGGGATTGATAGCGGGAAGACCCAGAGACCATAAATCAAGGATGGGATAGGAATAGAGGCATTACAGCCCAACATACTCCGGTGAATGGGTCGAGAGAGATAGGGAGGGGAGTGGGATAGAGGAAGTCTAGTAATATGTGACTACTGGGTTTACTCTTCCTCATGTTTCATTATTCATAACGGTTAGGTGGCTATCCAACCATTCAATCGGCTATGGAGGGAGGTTTCACTAAGCGGGTTAACCGATGCAAAACTGAGGTAGGTAGATCATCACTTATCCCTTGTGTTCCCTACCGTGAAGGACTATGGAGGGAGGTTTCAACAAGCGGGTAAACCGATGCAAAATTGAGGTAGGTCGATCATCGCTCATCCCTCGTGTTCTCTATCGTGAAGGACTATGGAGGGGGGTTTCAACAAGCGGGTAAACCGATGCAAAACTGAGGTAGGTCGATCATCGCTCATCCCTTGTGTTCTCAACCGTGAAGGACTATGGAGGGGGGTTTTAGCAAGCGAGTACACCGCTGCAAAACTGAGGTAGGTCGATCATCGCTCATCCCTCGTGTTCTCTACCATGAAAGACTATGGAGGGAGGTTTCAGCAAATGGGTAAACCAATGCAAAACAGAAGTAGGTCAATCATCGCTCATCCCTCGTGTTCTCTACCGTGAAGGACTATGGAGGAAGGTTTCAACAAGCGGGTAAACCGAAGCAAAACTGAGGTAGGTCAATCATCGTTCATCCCTCGTGTTCTCTATCGTGAAGGACTATGGAGGGAGGTTTCAGCAAGCGGGTAAACCGATGCAAAACTGAGATAGGTCGATCATCGCTCATCCCTCGTGTTCTCTACCATGAAAGACTATGGAGGGAGGTTTCAGCAAATGGGTAAACCAATGTAAAACAGAAGTAGGTCAATCATCGCTCATCCCTCGTGTTCTCTACCGTGAAGGACTATGGAGGAAGGTTTCAACAAGCGGGTAAACCGATGCAAAACTGAGGTAGGTCAATCATCACTCATCCCTCATGTTCTCTACCGTGAAGGACTATGGAGGGAGGTTTCAGCAAATGGGTAAACCAATGCAAAACTGAGGTAGATCGATCATCGCTCATCCCTCGTGTTCTCTTCAATTGAATGAAGAACTACCTTAATAACTCATCGAAATCTCGATTTTATAGACGATTTTAACTTAAAACCAAATAGACAACCAAACCAATTAACAAACGATAGCAAACTCAAAACTATAAAATAACAAAACTCCTGCAAATTTCTAACAGGAAGATCTACTAACACCAGAGCCAGCATGACAGATTTCAATAACTTCTCAACAACGACAGCAATCCAATGCAAAATTATAGCGTTAGAGATAAGAGAAACATACCAGTAAGAACAAAAACATGGTCTCTCCCACCAGACTTCTTCCAAGCATCAGTACTCTTAAGAAAATCCATCACATTCCTCTGCCGCTCATAGTCTTCATTCCCCACCTTCTTCCTAAACGCCCCCTTAGCCATTCCCAATTGCATTTCAGCACTCAATGTAGCGAAAAACGGCACAAAAACCACATCGGCTTCCTCAGCCACAAAAACCCTCTTAGCAAAAGATCCATCTCTCTGCGCCTCTGGCGTCATCAAATCCCCCAAAATCCAATACTCCGCATTGTATTGCTTGATCAACGGATTCTCCGGATACGGAGGGAACTCGAGGGTTTTCTTCATCTGGGTCGATCTAATTTCACGATCCGCGTCGCTGCCGAGCCTCGAATCGGACTGGATCGCCCAATATTGGTCGAGAAGGCCATAGTTGAGAGATCTGGGAAGGTCTGCAATAAAGACTTTGATGGATTGAGGTGAAGAAGGAGAGATGTTGGGATTGAAGAGAGATGAGGGATTGGAAGATCGAGTGAAGAGGAGGAAAAGGGAGAAGGAGAGGGTTAAGAGAAGAGTGAGGAGAAACAGAATTGGCACAGAGCAGAGAGAAGGGTCCGTCTTTTGAGCCATTTCTGGTTTGGATCTGTTGGCTCTAAACTCATAATCTGTGGGTTTTATCAGTGATTCCATTGTGGAATTGAGAGAGAAATAACAAATCGATTTGCCGACGGGCCATAGCTCCTAACAATACACTCTTCGTAGTCTCCCAAAACTTCTAACACTTTCAAAAAAAAATTGAAAACATAGTTTTCAAAAATTCATTAATATTCTTAATTAGAAAAAAAAAATTAATTACCTTTAGACCAACCCAACCCGAGATTATAGGGATTGGGTTGGGTTGGGTTATATTTTCTTTTGAACCCGAATTAACTCGGTTCAATTTCGGGTGTATAGTTCTATAGATTCTATAGAAGTGTCAGTATTTTTTAGGGGTGTAAACCCAACTCGAAAACTCGAGAACCCAACTCGACCCAACCGAAATATAAGGGTTGGGTTGGGTTGTGTTGGATTTCGAGTTTGGGTTAGGTTCATTTTTTTAGACCCGATCTGATTTGGATTGAATTCGAGTTCCAAAAGAGAATAATTGGGTCAACTCGACCCAACCTGAAAATATTGAAAAAAAAATTGAAATCCAAGGCCCAAAGTCAAAGCCCAATAATCCATTGCTGCGGTCTCGTCTCTCATCCCTTTTTACAAAGTCTCACACTTTTTAGCAAAACCCAATAATTACTTTAGTCTCAATTGCCATAACCGATGAGCTTTTTTTCCCTTTGTCATATCCCCTTGTATATTTTAACTTTGATGTATCCTATGCTAATTGTTCATATTCGGTTGAATGTTTGAATCATAATAGTTCTATTTTATTTTTTTTTATAGATGAAAAACAATAGTGCAACGAGACGTGCAAGTAGCTTTAGTAATTATAATGCATCGAAGTCACCATTGGCTGCACAATCTGACTTTAAGAAGAAGAAACCCAGTAAATCAACTGTGTGTGATCACTTTACAAATTAGGACACAGTAATAAGAGGTGCAAGTACAACTATATACTTGTGATACTAATTCTTCTAAATCTAGCACGTTATGGAAGCACTTAAAAGATCAGTGTAGAAAGTACACATAGGGTGGAGGACAAAAGTACAAACCACTCCAAGTTTTCAACGTTCAATAGATAGAAAGGATGGTAGTAATATTGTTACTTCATTATTTAATCAAACGAGAGGTAAAGATGATAATTATGAATGAATTGTCATTTAAATTCGTAGAGAATGAAAATTTCAAATTGTTTGGTAGTATTTGCATGTCGTACGAAATCAGGCTTAAAATTGGGGAAGAGGCATTGTTTTGATTCCATGGTGGATTTTCTTGAAGAATGTGTCCCTCCATACAAATCTTTCTTGAAAAATAATGAGCTCATCGAAGAACGAAAACAAGTCGGGAACATAATAGATAGGGCTTCTCAGAAAGAGGTAGTGTTGCATAAAAAAGAGCTTTTATCTTCTCGACAGGAAGGAGGGTTGGAAAAGGTCAGGGCTATCCGTTGGACGGGCTCCCCTAAAAATAAGAAGCCGTTCTTGGAAGACAATGAAGTCATCGAAGAACGAAAAAAGTCTGAAACATAACAGATAGGACTTTTCAGAAAGAGGGAGTATTACAGAAAAAAGAGCTTATGCCTTTTTGCCAGGAAGGAGGGTTGGGAAAGGTCAGGGCTATCCGTTCGATGGGCTCCCTTAAAAAAAAAGAAGTCCTTCATGGAAGACAATAAGGTCATCAGAAACATAACGGCTAGGGCTTCTCAAAAACAGGCAGGGTTACAAAGAAAAGAGCTTGTGTCTTTTCGACAGGAAGGACGTCAAGAAAAGGTCACGACTATCCATTCAACGGGCTCCCTAAAAAAAAGACGTCTTTCATTAAATTTGTAAGGGAGAAGTACAAAACCATTTCTTGTGGGCTTAAAGAGTGCATATCAATCTCTTGCACTCACATTCCCATAAGGATTTTGAAGCATAATTTTGAGAGGATGGGATATCTTATGAGTTTGATGGATTCATTTGAATCATTATTGTATTCAAATTGGGTTGTTTCTAAGGAGCTTGAGAAGATGTTTTCCAAAAAAGTTTCCAAGTATGAGAAGCTTTCAAAGGTGAGGAATGATTATGTGTTGGTTTTGTAATCTTTGAAACATTCATTGAGTGAACTTAGGCTTCCACAAACTACGTGGTGCGGTGAGATCGAAAGCTTTTGCTTTAAGAACGCGTCGTTGTTCTTCTGTACGGTGTCGAGCTCGTTTAAGCTTAATTCGAGGCGTAACCGGGCGCCATTGGAGATATTGGTGATGGATGAAGCTGCACAGTTGAAGCTTGATTACGTCTAGCAATGCTAGAATGATTTGTAACCTAGACTTTGTTGCATCACATGTTAGATCACGATCACACACACATTCATAGAGCGACCGCACGTGATGACTACAGAGGAGGTAGAGCTTCGATGGATTTCAACCCGCACCCCGACAATAGATGCCTGAGCAGGTGGTCTCCCCACCCGCCCTTTAACATAGTGATGATATCCATAGGTAGCCAAGATGGCGAGACAATGTCATCACGAGAGTTTAAGTAGAAAAGGATTTATATATTTGATTCTTTGTGAAAATGAATGAACATCATCAATGGATATAATCTATCAGAAAAATCAACAAATCTTAACCTTTACACTTTTACTAGACAATTACTTTTTTGCCCCTCAACTGGACAACCTGAGCCTACAACAACTTCACCACCCTAGAATTTTGCTAAAAAATTGCAGAATATCAGGGCAAATTCATGAATGACCTTGCCATGCCCACCCCATCTATTTACACTACAGTGAACTTGCAAGTATAATGAAGCAGCAGCAGCAGCAGCCATGAACTTTAGTCAAAGACCTCATTTTCTCCATTTCGATAGATATCAGATATATAATGTTAAAACCGAAACCGAGCAGAGAAGCCCCTGCTGCCCCTATGGGCTTCAAGAAGAGAGATCATTTTCTTCGGCGTTCGTCTGGGAAGAAGCACGATCTATGGTGCCACCACAGGCTCCCCATGGCCCATGGAGATTCTGCTGCTGGCACCAATTATCTGGGACACTCAAGAAGTGTGCAGACATGAACTTTCTAAATCTCCTCTTGTACTCCTTCGGAGAGACAACAGTGGGCAGAACATTTTTCGGTCTCAGGGAGGATTTCGCCCATGTCTCTAGTTGCTTATCCCACGTGTATTGTCTAAGGTAATCGATAATCCCGCATACAAGTTCCTTCTTCTCGGCATCGACCCCGACAAGCAGAGAATAATCCATAACATTCATAGACTGCTTACAAAAGATGAAACTTAGGGTAAACAAATGCTTATCAAACGAGACATAAATGTTAAAAAATTTGTAAGAAATGTATAATTGTTAATGAACATAAACGAATTAGTTTTGTACTCACATTGAGAAAAGCAGTATCATTCCAAATAGCCCGTTGCAACCGACGCTTTGCTTGATTATTAACATAGAGGGGAGATGAGTTCATGTCATTCACAAAGTTCTGATCTAAGAGGACTTCACCAAAATCGTTAGTAGCTGGATTGTATCGAGCATGTAGAGCTCCTTTAAGATCATATTGGCGAATTATGTTGCGACCGAAACTGAGATTCTCCATGACCATCAATTCATGCCTCACCTCTTTCCCACTCTTGGGCTCTCTCACCGTTACCTGTTAAAAAGAACGTTAACAAGGACAACCAAAATGTTGACGAAATGAATGTTCGGAATGTTCGGTCTATCATACCTGATAGATTCCAAGAACTTTAGCGAGGCAGGTCTGGTTCCCCATGTCAAATGATTCATTAATGTACTTGAAATAATCGGGAGCGAACTTCATAAATGACTCATATTCGGTCCTTTTAATTTCTTTGATAATGAACCTGTCATCAAGTGTCTTGGCGAAGAAAGATTTGCTCTTCCCGCCTTTTGCATTCCAGTGTATACAACGGCTTAGGGAAGCTATGTAATGGAGCTCAGATGGGCAGCATCGTCTACGAAGATCACGGAACTGATTGAAATATGGACAATTCACAAGATATTTTCCCTTTGCTAGTGACTTTATGACCCCTTCATGTTCGGCTCGCTTGAAAGTCTTTGGGAGAAGAGAATCCAACAAATTTAACCTGTCAAAACTTGAGAACTGATGTTCTTCTGAAGAGACGCTCGAATCAGAATCTGAGGATCCATTGGAGGGAACTTTATTTAGACCCTCTCCCTTACTATCCTCATTATGAAGATCTGTTTCAAGGGATAGATCCTTCAACAAAGCAAGTACACAAGCAACTATGCTCGAGAGTTCGCCCTCGTAATCTGAAACAATAAACTTCTCATTTGAAAGAAAAATGTGTAGCTTCTGTCCTTCTTTGTTGATGAAGTCATGGGCTGTGGGTAAGAGTTTTGGAGTATAGTTGCTGACGGATTTGAGTTCGGGAAAATAACTTCTCTGGATGTCCCTCATGCGCATTTGCTGGATCTCCGAAAATGGTGTCCAGAACAATTTGTCCAAGGTCAAATTACCAGTTGAACTTGGAATATCACCAGATGACAGAACCCTTACTGCTTGAGGATCCTCATCATCCGAATGGCGACGGTTGAAGCCATTTGACAACGATCCTTGGCGAGAAAGTTGTTTGGGGCTCAGATCATCCATAATTGGTATCTCCGTGACTTCAGTCGCCGAAGGTAAACCAAGTTCATCACCATCGGACTCTCCATCCAAATGTTCGACTGCAATTTCCTTCGGATGTAATGCATTTTCATCGACTGATACATCTTGCTGAACGTTTCTATCATCAGTTTGTGCAATTGATTCTAATCCCTCTTGTCCGACTGGTTCAGGCTCAACATTTTCAGAGGTGCCAGAGTTTAATGTAACACCCACTGATGTTAATAATTGCAAGCGTTTATCCCAAATACATGATTCTAGTAGCAGCTCCCAGAGCAATCGATTCAGACTGAGATATTTGTGAAAAGGGAAGTCCGGGTTTCCTTTCTTAGTAAGAGAACTTTGAATATTTAGCTGTGTTTCATTCAATTAAAAGAAAGGGGAAAGTATGCCTTAGAAAAATAAGAGATGCACTTCTTCATAAGCAAAAAAGGAGAAGAAATTCAAAAGAAGTAAAGTTAAAGCTAACCTCAAATTCTGATCTTTCTTCGTTCAACATTTCTTCTAACAAAGAAAAGTCGTTTACAGTTGAACTTTTACGTTCGGATATGATCTTCTTCAGAAACTGCGCAATCTCAGTGAAAAGTATCATCCCTTTCGCGTAAACCTTGAACAGAGAAGATTGACAATTGGTTAGAAAGCAGAGAAGTATATATTGACAATTGACAGACAATCATAGATAAGATTACATACATTTTCAGTTTCTGTGATGAGATGACCTTGTCTCATTGAACTGTTGAACTCCAGTTTCTGAGGAGGCATAGAGACAGTATATATTGCTACCTCCGTATATCTGAACATAGCAACCATATTGCCCAGTCTACAATCCACAAGAACAATAGCTAAGGATAGGTAAAAAGGAAATGCAAGCACACGTAAACATCCGGACTATGACCACACGTACCCAAAGAAGTAGAGGAAGTCCCCAAACAATGAATGACCACAAACTGATGATTTACTAGGTAAAGTACAATCAGAGAAACAAAGCTCCAAAAACTTCCCAAAGGACAAGCCACGTGCTGCTGTAGAGATCAGCACCCTTTTTGTGGACTTTGAAGGTCCTCCCTTAGATTTACATTTACTGCAACGACTCCACATCCAAAGTTTTCCTTCTGTTTCACCTGGCAAAACTTTATTGACTGGAAGCTGTTTGACTTGAATGCAAAGCTGCTTTCGAGAATGTGCGTAATAGTAATAGTGAGCTTCCGGCAGTTCACCACATACTGTGCAGACGTTCTTCTGCAATTTCACCAACATCGAGTCAGAACCATCGTAAACAATGTTGATCTTTATCATGACTAGACTCTCAACAGCTTAGTAAATTATAAAGATAGAAGAACAGTAGTAACATTGTTGCGACTCCATTGCAAACCTGATTTAGTAAATTTTCTTGTAAAAATTTCCCGAGAGGAGCATCAAAATTCTTGTAGAACACAATATGTGAGAAATGACTTTGCTCACACATGGTTCCCTTCGAAGCATTTCGGCTCGACATCAAAACCAAAATACTCTGAGAATTGAATGGCGTCTTCTCCGGCAGTTTGTCTTCAGAATAGTTTGGAGCAGTTTCATGGAATCCAAAGCCTTCATCAAAGGTTGATTGATGGGGCACAAACTGTTCATGAATTGAATTCTCTTCATCAGAACTACCCCTAACTTCCACATCAAATTGATCGGCTTCCGGTGGAGTAGAGGGAATTGAGTCAGACTTGGCAACCAAGCCACTCAGGTCTTTTCCATGTCCAAAATAAGAAGAAAACGACTGACAGGGAGAAGCTAAGAAAAAACTTTCTCCCATGACTCTCTTTAATGAATCAGAAATGGATGAGAGTCCAGAAAATATGGCAGGATTATATGGTTCCCCCTCCAGGTTTGATCCGTTAGAAGCCCCTTGTGCATTTGGGCTACAAGGCTCTAAAGGTGATTGTGGATCGGATGAAACAGTAGCTGGTACTCCACCAAATGGAATAGTTGCAAACATAGCTCGCTGATCAACAAGGAAAGAAGTCTCTAGCATTAAGTGAAATGCCATAACAACAGCAATCTGCACGACAACCTTTATCTTCTTCAATTCATCACTGTGAGCTCCTTTCAGCAAAATCTGCAGCAGATTTTAAAATTTTTAAATAAAATAAAATCAAATCAATAAGCTTGATATGAAGTCCAATCAGAGAGAGTATATCGTCCATCATCCATTTGTATAGGTGACAGATAATCAAAGAATTTGTCTCAAACTCAATGATATAATAGTAAAAGATAGCCTAAATAAGAAAAAATATACTGACCGTACAACCCAAACGTGTTGGACAGCCCTCAATAAACATTAAAGTTTTAGTTGGCCTCTTTCCTCCTTCCAAAAGACCAGCATGTTCTTCTACAATTTTTTCAAAGTAAACAGCATCACATTGTCTTGTGTTTTGGCTCATTAAAGTTTCAGATGTCAAAATTGGTGAACCAGTACAAAGAGCTATTCTCTCCAGACGGTGGAGCTTCATATCAAGCACTAATGTCATGCCTTTCTTGAGCATTGCTTCTTGGATAACTCGTGATGTAGTTTTCTCAACTAAAATCACATTTGCGGTGCAAACTTCAATCATCTCTATAACATGCTTCGTAAAATCATTTTCCTGTGTTCAGACAGTAAAAAATCATTTTCCTGTGCATTTCTCAGTGACAGAATAGTCAGACTGAAACATCTAAATTCAGTACCTGATCCATTGAATTAAATGAAGACAGTCTACTTATTGGAGCCTCACCAAGCATGCCTTCAATCAGTATTAACTTTGGGTTCTTACAATGTGTTGGCATGTGCTTGTGAGCTGCATGCTTCTTGAATACCATACCCTTGACAAATTGACTACAATTGTAAGAAGAAAAAAAAATCTAAGTAAGAAGCTGTCCTACTCTGTTGCACTAACATGTAATAGGGAAGAGAGAAAAACACACACACACACACACACACACACCCAAAGGTTTGTGCTCCACTCACTCTCACATGTTTCACTTGTTCATTCCATCACTTCAAATGAGAAGAATAAGAAGAATTAAGGGAAAGGAAATACGCTCCTAGACAGGCTTTTGAATCCATTTGTCCGTGTTATATGTAACATAAGCTTTTAACTAAAAATGAATAAAGAATGAGATTGTCTATAACACCCGATTTGAATGAAACTTGTATGAAATAGCATAGTTTATAAAAGTTTAAACGAACCAATAGGTATGTATATACCAACAAGGAAGTCACAAAGCATTGGCTGATGCAGTAGAGACATCAAAATTATGGTTAAGTAAAGGGAGAAATACCTCTCGATATTAAGTTTGCAGACAACATAACAAAGTTTAGTAAATTACATGCTCAAAACTTCAAGGTAGTTTTCAAAGTTACCTTTGGCTGCGAGTTCCGGTTGCAATGCACTTTACTTTCACATGAGCTTCTGGATCCACCGCTTTACCATTTACTACAGGCTTCAAAAATGTGGCAGCTTCCCAGGACAAAGAAGAAACTATATCCACCCAATTTTCACTATCCTCCCCTGATGAGGCAACGCCTACGAATTTAAGAAGATGACCAATGAACACCTTGAACTTCCCATTCATAATCTGTTGCATTGCCCTTTGTTTTTGCTCTTTAATCCTATAGCTGACACTGGCTTCATCCACAGAGCGACTAAAGGAACTTGACGTGTTCCATTCTGTGCTGTCATCAAACTCGTCGTCGTCGTCGTCGTCATAACCCATCCCACCCTCCATGTGATCCTGTGGGTCCTCTGGCTCTGGAGGATCCCATAGATCAGTATCCAACCAATTAGAATGGGATTGCTCAATTTCCGCATTGACACGAACACCAGAGCCATTGTGTGTTGCCTCTTGGCTAATTGTGATTACACTTTCATCATCTCTTCCACTGAGTTGACCGTTGCTATGAACTACTTCGCTCCAGTTCTGTGACATCCTTTCTTGCCTACAATCGATGCTGTCTTGGCTACTTCTTGTTGTACCGTCTTGACCATCCCTAACAAAATAAAATGTATGCAATGACGTCAAGAAAAGTTGTGGTAGTTGACTAAAAAAATTTCTTTTAATAATCTATCTTACTTGACATCTAAATTTGCCACTGTTGAACAATCACCTGATATGAAAGAGAAGATAAAGGCATTAAATCATGAGAACCGAGATTCAGGGTGGAAAAAATTAGTATGGAAACACTTGAAAGAAGTATAATTAGCTTGAAACCCTACTATCGCAACTCGACAGCGAAGGCATTGGACTTAACATCAACGCTTCACTCGAACTTTTATTATCCAGATTCATCGTTTTGAGCTCCTGGTTCTCTTTGCAAACTCTACATATACACACGGTGCCAGAATCATCTAAATCAAACGAATTACCATTCCCCAACCTTTTGCCCTCTGAATCTGTTATCACAGCACCACAATAATGGCACATACCACACACCAAACTCCAGTAATTTCACTCAAGAACAGCCTCTCCTACACCAATCCTAGGCAAAACAACATCATTGTCAGTACATGGAAACCACATTTAAGTGATTGTAAACTAATCAGTAATTACGATAGACAATTCATTACAAGCCCTGAACCAAAAGCCTCTAAAATATTGCATGCAGAAAACAAATATTCAAAATGATCTAACGTCCACAATCCAATCAGGCCATTTAAACAAATTTGATACCAATCAAATAGTGTGATTCGGAGTACCAAATAACACTGAAGCAGCCACGAATCTGTGTTATAAAAAAAAAAAAAAAAACAATACGTAGATCTCCAACTATAATTCTTCACCAAGAAAAAAAATCAAGAAGGTGAATCAAATTCCCAAGAAACACAAGAAATCCACCCCCACCCACCAACACAACACTATATCATCAGAAAGCATACCGAGAAAATTTAAGAAAAGAAACACGAATTCGCTTTCGTAATTGAACATCAACCAACTAACTAAAAATCCACCGGATAATCATGAAAACCAAATCCGACGCAGCAGCCTCACAGCCAAGAAACATTAAAAAAAGATCATAACACAAAATACAAAAAAGACGAAGGAGAATTGAAGGAAATGGAGTAAATTACTTCCCATAAAAGCAATCAACAGGTACAAAGATGTGGATATTTCTTCAAAATCAATCAAAGATCAAGATAAAGAGAGAGAGAGAAAGACCTTGTTGTTACTTCGGATTCAATTAATTGGGCGTGAAGAAATCAAAGAAGAAGCATAGAAGAATGAGTATAGCTGGGAGACGGGTTGCAGAGTCCAGAAGAGTTCAAAGTGACGAAGAAAGAGAGAGAGAGAGAGAGAAATGGGTATTTATATTGAAGCGAAAAAGGGGGAAAGGAAAGAAGAAATGTAAGCGAAGGTAGATAAAATTGGGACATGGATAGACAATTAAGGAGGCGAGAAAAATAATAAATAATAAAATAATAAAATTTACTGTTTCAAAAAAAAAATAATAATAATAATAAAATTTACGGTGGGACCCACACGTATTTTGTAATTAATAGCAAAATATGAATAATGGTATGTATAGAATTATTGTATTTTTTTCTTTTAATTTTTATTTGTATATAGAAAAAAAGAAAACGAATCATTGTATTTTTTTCCATTATTATTTTTATAATAAATTGTTATTTATTTATTTATTTATTTATATTTTATATACAGCTGTACGGTATTTATGTTCGACTGTGGAACATTCTCATTTGACAATAGACAACGCCCTTTTTCTTTTTTCCTTTACATTTATGAGATTAAAATATATTAATTTTTAAATTATCATTTTCCAAAATACGAGTATTTAAATAACCTGGGAATCCGACCAACTGGAATTATCCAACCCAAGCATGGTTGGGTTCGGTTGGGTTGAATTTTTTTGTTTCAAAAAAATCGAGTTGATACACGGATTGACATTTCTTTTTATTGGGTCAACACGACCAATTTGACCATCCCAAAAAATCGATTTTTATCATTTTTTAAAATAGGTAAAACAAATTTTATTATAATTATTTAAATAACTCCGGAACCTGACCAACTATAACTATCCAACCCAACTAAGGTTGAGTTAGTGGGGTTGGATTTTTTGTTTCAAAAAAATTCGAGTTGGTTTACCAATTGACATTTCTTTTTATTTGGTCAACTCGACCAACTAGACCAACCTGAAAAATCGATTTTGTCGTTTTCTAAAATAGGTAGCACAAATTTCACTATAATTATTTAAGTAATCCGAGAACCTGACCAACTGGAACTATCCAACCCAACGAAGGCTGAGTTGGTTGGGTTAATTTTTTGTTTCAAAGAGTTCGAGTTGGTTCACGAATTGACATTTCTTTTTATGGGGTCAACCCAACCAACTTGACCAACTCGAAAAATCGATTTTATAATTATTTAAATAACTCGAGAACCCGACCAACTCGAACTATCTAATCCAACTAAGATTGGGTTGAATTTTTTGTTTTAAAAAATTTGAATTGGTTTACGGATTGACATTTCTTTTTATTGGGTAAATCCGACCAACCTAACCAAATCGAGAATAGGGTTATATCTGAACCTTACTCTATCCTACTTTTAAGATTATTAAGAAAATTTAAAAAAATTTGATAAATATATTTTTTTTATCAAAACTTATGACAAATAAGGTAACATATTATATTATATTTATCGTGAATATATATTTTTTATCCGTTAAGATAAGATCAGACTTTTTTACCGTAAGTACACATTTTCTCGTAATTACGAGAATAAATTATGGTCAATGAGATTTGATCAAATCACTATTTAAACAAAAAGTTAAAGAATTCGGATAAAATTTCAATCCCATTTTAGCCGTGTAAATTTCAAGAGAATTTAAAAAATACTCTTTTAATTCTCAAATATACTCCAAAAATACGTTCAAATATTTTATTAATAATTTTAAACTTTTTTAAATTTCAAAAAATACTTTTAAATTTTTTAAAAAAATAAAAAATATAGCTAATAACATGTTCAAAAAATACAAAATTTAAAAAATATTAATGAAATTTTGAGAGCAGTTTTGAAATAAAATACGTATATTTATTTTTAATTTAAAAGTATTATTGAAATTTTTTATTAATTAATATTATAATAATAAATAAATAATAGGTACATATTAAAATAATTATTATTATTTTAAGAGAAAAAGAAAAACTATAAGCTAATCTAGAAGGGGAGGAAAAGTCTGAATGAGAAATTTAATTTAAAATAATAAAATAATAAAATAAAACAAATGGGTGTTGTGCGTTTTAGACTATCCATTTGGGTCAACAATTGGATTACGCAGATTTTCTTATTTTTTTGCCTTGAGATTTAGTCAAAATTATTTCAAAAGTAAATTAATTAATTAATTAATCCAACAACATTTGTCTATAATTAGATAATTCGACCAATCTTAGGTTATTCAACTCATTTGTAAAAAGTTGGGTTGGGTTGGGTTAGATTTTTTTATCGGTGTGAGTTGGGTTAAAATTTTGATTTGGTCTGTGAGTTGACTTTTTTTCTATTTGGTCATCTCGACCAATTTGACCGGTTCGAAAATAGGTCGGTATATCTTTGAAGGCGATGAGAGAATAAACGGACTCTTCGAGGGCTACTTAATGCATTTTAGTGGAAACCTGTAGAACTGGAGTTGTTGGATTACTAAAGAACCAAAAAGCTCTGCGTCGAACTTCAGCCCCTGAGACTCAATTTAATCTAATTCTACCCTATGTTTGTAATTGAGCCGTGACTCGTTAATGTTTCATATTTGAACTTTATAAGATTTTAGATATGAATGAACATGTACTTGAATAAGTAGGATTCTTTTAAATAATTAAAAGAAAAAAAAAACAACCCGACAATCCAATCCAATCCAACTAGAAAATAGAGGGTTGTGTTGAGTTTTGAACTTTATTCAGGTTGTTCATATCACCGACCCTTATATTAATTAATTATAAATTATATTTATTCACATTAAAATTTATTTAAAGTCTTTAAAGTAAATAATGACCCACTCTTCATAGTAAAATTACGAAATTAACCTTAGCATAATTTTTCTTTCATGCTTAATTAGTTAATAATTATAATAAATAATAATTATGATAATCCTACAAATATCAAAGTTTTCGATATTTTCTAATATTTTTTCAAGCACACCTTTAAAAGCAAAATAATAGCTGCCACTAAAAAAAAGTCAAAATTAAATAAAATTATGTGGATTTTATTAACTTTATAAAATAAAAATAAAAATAAAAAAGAATTCATTGGCCTGTGAGATTCCGCCCGATTGTGACGGTGACCAACAAAAACCCCGAAGAAAAGTGGGGCCGACTATGGAGATAAATTTAAAATTTAGTGGCCAAAAGTTAAATAAATAGAAGTATAAGGTCCTGAATGTAAATAAATTGAATGTTCCAAGATTTAGACGCTTGCCAAACGATGCGAAATTAGGAGGAAATTTCGTGGTTGGATCACCTAAAGTCGTTTGTACAGTAATTTCGTAAGCACGACTGGTTCTTTTGCCACGTGGTGAAATGTGATTCCACCGACCTGATTATAGGGGTCTCGAATATGAATGGAATAAAAGTAGCAAGAAGATCTGGCTTTGACATTTTTGTCTCAATTAGATTGTAGGATGGGATCGATTCAGAGGATAATTTTTATATTAAATTGTATTCCATATATATATTTATTATTATTATTATACCAAAGATAATTTTCATTTATTTTTGCTGAATTTAATTATCCGTAAGTAATTTTTTCAATTTATTATTATTGTTTTTTAAAGAAATAATTATTTAAAAGTTTTTCGTTTTTCAATATAATGTTTGTTAAAAATTGAAAAAAAAAAATTCTTGTTTTTTAAAGAAATAATTATTTAAAAGTTTTCGTTTTTCAATGTAATATTTATTAAAAATTGAAAAAATCAAGTGCACATCTATATTATGAACGTAATTTTAAAAATAAAATAAAATTTAATATTACAACCAGATCTTTTAACAATTAAAAAAAAATTACAACAAGATTATAATATAATATTGTAATTAGAGTCTAAAAATAATTTATTTATTTTAATTTTAAAATTATTATTTTTTAAAAATTTATCACGTCCTTATATTTATATTAAATGGGGCGTGAAATTCGGTGGGGACAAAGACATAGAATATAATCTCACCCCGACCCTATTTATGTGGAAAAAATATTCCCATCCCACTCCTCCCATTTTTTTGTCTAAATGGGAATCCCCCGGCTGGAGCTGGATGATGCAGAGTGAAGAATTGGATAGGAACAAGGACGGAGAATATAATCTCATCTTCTACCCCATTTATCTAATAGAGGAACCCATTTATCTAATAGAGGAAAAAATGTATGTTTCCACTCCTCCCCATTTTTCGTCTAAATGGGAAATCCTCCCCTGTTCGGAGTATGGTGAGGCAGAGTGGAGAATTGGACAGGGACAAGGACGGAGAATATAATCCCATCTTCGACCCCATTTATCTAATGGAGGAAAAAAATGTATGTTTCCACTCCCTCCCCAGAGAAATCCTCCCCGTTCGAAGCAGGAAGGGGCAGAGTGGAGAATTGGATAGGGACAAGAACGGAGAATATAATCTCATCTTCGACCCCATTTATTTAATAGAGGAACAAATGTTCCCCGCTCTCTCTCCCATTTTTTCTTCTAAACAAGAAATCCCGTCCTAGTTCAAAATGGTTCCCGTCCTCGTCCTCGTTCAAAATAAATAAATAAATAAATAAAAGTAACTATTTGTTATTTTTTATTGATATTTATTCATCCTTAATATCCACATCAAAGGAGCAATTTTGTTGTGATAGTGGAAACGTCTTGAAACGCACCGTCTTAAAAGAGGAAAAAAAAATCCACCACCCAACCACCTGAGGAAAAATTCGGGTGCAGGTGGAACTTCGTACACCCGCAATAAGCGTCAACGTGGCCCGCCACGTGGCGAGATAAGAACCACATCTGCATTGAGTACGAAGCCTTGGAATCAACGGAAGCCTTGTAAGGCATTGTTTTATTTATTGTTTATTTATTTATTTAGAAGTTGAAAGGCAAAAGGGATTTTGATTATTTGGGAATTCAAATGCATAATGTATCAATCATTTGGTTCATCAATCATGTTTACGTTGGAATTATCCTAAATCTTAGATATTATATTAAATGGATATTTTTATTTATTTTTATTTTTTAGGAGAGAGGTGATTGATCGAGAAATAGGTTTGATTGTCAATCTTTTTGATATAATAGTAAGACATCTTCAAATCGAAGCAATTGGATGTCCGACTCAGACCTATATGACATGATCGAGCAATAGAAATACTCTAACACTCCACCGTTGTCATATATTCCATACATCACACTAGATAGATGGAATATGATTCACTTTCAAGATGCCTTGGTGGTGAAATGGTAGACACACCGCTCAAAATCTCGTGCTAAAGAGCGTAGAGGTTCCGAGTCCGAGTCCTCTTCAAGGCATAATGTTGAGAATGCCCGTTGAATTGGAAGGAATAAGTTTGGCAGCGGATCATGGAATCTTGGCGATCTTCTCTATCTAATGAATGGGAGTCCGCTTTGAAATTGTTCGCCCTGCCCCCCTCCCCCCTCCCGAGTATATGCTTCAACGGGAATTAAACAAGGGTAGAGAAATGATGCTCTGATACCATGTTAGAAAAACACGACTCTCCATAATGCTATGATATTGTCCACTTTGAGCGTAAGCTTTAAGCCCTCATAGTTTAGCCGACGTGCGACTTTCATCATCCAACATTAACTCGTTGTGACCTACTTCAAATGTGGTTAGAATGGAAGAGCTATCGAGTAGAGATTCTTTCTGGTTAGCTAAATGGGAACAGAGATTATATTTTCTGCCCTCGCTCCAACTCCGTCAAATCTCCACCCTGCTAACTTTCTAGGTATGCGTGTAGAATAATATGTCATATTATTGAAGTTTGCGTTTTTAGAAATTCTACTTTTGTATATGAAATAGAAATGAATTTATTAACACGTTTTATATTTTTTTTAATAAAAATTATATTGAATGGGGAAATAAAACATTTTCCATCCGAAATTTTCTACTTAATTTAAGGTTGACATTGTATACATAGCATATACATTGAATGCGGAAATACTTCATTTAAACTTTTATAAAACATCATCTTCATCTTAAAACACAGTCATGGACTTACGTGTTTTGAAAACATCTTTAAAACGACACAACAAAAGACTAAATAAAATAAATAAACGTTTAAATTAAACACATTCTATTCTAGTCTAGGACTAAAGAAATAAATGCGACTACCCTATGCATATGTCATAGTCTCGAGTTGCGATGCTGTCGTCAACCGTACAAGAAAGCATTGCCTTAACTTGAAATAGAAGTAACACGTGACTTGAGTATTTAAAGAAATAATTAGTGAGTGACCCCACTATTGGGGGTATAATGCAAGAACATTTGAATGCAATGACGGGACCTATCATATCAGTCTATTTTCCTACGACCCTATCCTAACGGGCAAATTGGATGTGTACCATATACTCTACACACAACCTATACGTGCGAGCATGGACTCACTAGTCAGTTCGCACACCGCTGGGCTCTAGAGCTCTTATGTTGGACACCCGTTAGAATTAGTAACCGTCACGACAGCATTACGTTAAAACATAATGATCATTTTTCTGTCTGACCTCGCATCATTATGGTAAACATAATGATCATTTTCCTGCTTGGTCATAGCAGCATTAAGATAACCATAATGGTCGTTCTCCTACCTCATAACGTATGCGTCCGTACTCTCGTGATGGAATAGGGGCATCCCCCTCTGCATGAGCACACATTAATGATCATTTTCCTGCTTGGTCATAGCAGCATTAAGATAACCATAATGGTCGTTCTCCTACCTCATAACGTATGCGTGATGGAATAGGGGCATCCCCCTCTGCATGAGCACACATTAATGCATGAGGTCCCAATATTTTTCCATTTTCAACATTATTGAATATAACTCTGCTATCATTTTTCATTCATATCATATCATTTCTCATTTTTCAGTTCTCGTATCATGCATACTTTTAACAGGGTTATATTTCATGTCATTTATCATGGTTTCATGTCATTCATATCATGGTGTATACGTACAATTTAAGAGGCATAACATAACGTTTAATGCTTTTAACATAACAATTTTCAACATGCACGTATCATATCATATTGTATTTCATAACAATCACATAACATATTCCTAATAAATCAGTTCACATTATGTCATATCATATACGTATCAATAATCACATATTTCGCATCGTAACCTGTTAAGGATAGTTGACCGTTCACTATAAGGCAAATATCTAGATATTTGCCTTACCTTACGGGTTACCATATTTGCCCTCTTATTAAAGGCAAATATATTGCATTCATTTATTATTCTTTCCTTTTATTACTATTTCCATAATATTTGTAATTTACCATATTTCTGTATACTGAAAATGATTATAAATAAGAGAACTCTCACCCCCATTTAGGTGTGGTGATTCAGCAAACATTCACATGGTATCAGAGCCCTTTCGGTTTAACAACCCTGATCCTTTCTTCTCTATGGCTTCCGAATCTTCTTATCATCTTCTTCCTTTCAATACTCTAATCCATATGATCACCATCAAACTTTCTTCCTCCAATTATCTTCTTTGGAAAAGCCAACTTCTCCCTCTCCTTGAGAGTTAAGACATGCTGGGCTATGTCGATGGAACTATGGTTCCACCACCTCGCTTTGAACCAGAAACCTCTTCAACACTCAACCCCAAATATTTGGCATGGAGAGCAGCCGATCAACGACTTCTCTGTCTCCTGCTCTCCTCTCTCACTGAGGAAGCCATGGCTGTTGTCGTTGGTCTCCCTACTGCACGTGATGTTTGGCTTGCGTTGGAAACTACGTTCAACCATCAGTCGAAAGCTCGTGAGCTGAGACTCAAGGATGACTTGCAGTTGATGAAACGTGGCACCAAACCTGTTGCTGAGTATGCCCGTGCCTTCAAAAAAATTTGTGACCAACTTCATGCCATTGGCAGACCGGTCGAGGACATTGATAAAGTGCACTGGTTCCTTCGTGGACTTGGCACCGAATTTTCAGCTTTTTCTACTGCTCAGATAGCTCTTACCTCTATCCCCTGTTTTGTAGATTTAGTCTCTAAAGCTGAAAGTTTTGAGTTGTTTTAGCTCTCCCTTGAGTCCTCTAACTCCACTCCTACAGCATTCACAGTCACTAATCGTGGTCGCACCCATGGAAGCCACCCTACTTCCTTTACCAACTAGCGAGGTCGTTCTTATTCTCACAAAAACAACTCTTCTAATCGAGGACGAACCCACTCAAGTCAAGGTCGTCGACCACCTCACTGCCAAATATGCCGCAAAGAGGGCCATTATGCTGACCGCTGCAACCAACGGTATGTTCGACCTAATTCTTCTCATGCTCACCTTGCTGAAGCCTTTAACACGTCATGTTCTATTGCTAGACCCGATACTGCTGATTGGTTTCTGGACACTGGAGCTTCGGCCCATATGACTGCCGACCCATCTATTTTGGATCAGTCTAAAAATTACACGGGTAAGGACTCTGTGATTGTAGGAAACGGTGCATCCCTACCCATTACCCACACCGGTACTCTTTCTCCTGTTCCAAATATTCACTTGTTAGATGTCTTGGTTGTCCCTCATCTCACTAAAAATCTTCTTTCCATAAGTAAATTAACGTCTGATTTTCCTCTCTCCGTTACATTTACTAATAATCTTATTACTATCCAGAATCGTCAAACAGGAAGGGCGGTGGCAACCGGTAAAAGAGATGGAGGGCTATATGTGCTGGAGCGCGGCAACTCTGCTTTTATTTCAGCCCTTAGAAACAAATCTTTACGTGCTTCATATGATTTATGGCATGCTCGTCTAGGTCATGTGAATCATTCTGTTATTTCTTTTTTAAATAGAAAAGGTCATCTTTCTCTTACGTCTTTATTGCCTTTTCCATCATTATGTAATACCTGTCAGCTTGCGAAAAGCCATTGATTACCTTATTCCCGCAATGAACGTAGATCGTCTCATGTGTTAGATCTTATTCATTGTGATCTTTGGGGTCCTTCTCCCGTCAAATCAAATTCGGGTTTCCTTTACTATGTTATTTTTATTGATGATTATTCTCGATTCACTTGGTTTTACCCTTTAAAATTTAAATCTGATTTTTTTGATATTTTTCTTCAATTTCAAAAATTTGTGGAAAATCAATATTCTTCTCGTATCAAGGTATTTCAAAGCGATGGTGGTACCGAATTTACTAGTACTTGTTTCAAAACTCATTTACGTAATTCTGGCATCCACCATCAACTCTCTTGTCCATATACACCTGCTCAAAATGGTCGTGCTGAGAGAAAACATCGTCATGTGACTGAGACTGGCTTGGCCCTTCTCTTTCACTCTCATCTTTCTTCTCGTTTTTGGGTTGACGCCTTCAGCACTGCAGCTTATATTATCAACCGGTTGCCTACTTCACTTCTTGGAGGTAAGTCACCCTTTGAACTCCTTTATGGCTACACTCCACATTATGACAATTTTCATCCCTTTGGTTGTCGTGTTTATCCTTATTTGCGTGATTATATGTCTAACAAGCTTTCTCCCCGCAGCATTCCTTGGATTTTTTTGGGTTATAGTCCTGCTCATAAAGGGTTTCGCTATCTTGATTCGGCCACCACTAAGCTATATATCACCTGTCATGCTCAATTTGATGAAACCCATTTTCCTGCTATCCCTAGCTCCCAGACCCAACCTCTTTCCTCTATTCCTATTTCAAATTTCTTAGAACCACATTTTCATCATATTGATTCATCCCCCCTACCACTTCATCACCGCAAACTCCTCGATCCAGTTCATCCCCGTGTGATATTTGTTCTGACCTTGTAGATGAGTCTGTGCAGGTTGATACTTCTCTTGCAGGTTCCACTTTGCCACCCTCGACTTCTAATTCGACCTCTATTGAACCTCCTGTTGATTTCTCTTCTTTGGGCACTCATCCTATGATCACACGAGCCAAAGCTGGTATATTCAAGACTCGTCATCCAGCAAATCTTGGAATTTTGGGCTTATCTAGACTTCTTTCTGCTCTTCTTGCATCCACTGAGCCAAAAGGATTCAAATCTGCGGCTAAGAATCCTGCTTGGGTGGCTGCCATGGATGAAGAAATTCGAGCATTACAACTAAATGATACTTGGACTTTGGTTCCTCGCCCTACCAACACCAACATCGTGGGCTCTAAATGAGTGTTTCGTATTAAATATTTGCCTGATGGATCAGTCGAGCGTTTCAAGGCTCGTCTTGTTGCCAAAGGTTATACTCAGGTTCCTGGTCTTGACTACACTGACACTTTCAGTCCGGTTGTCAAAGCTACCACTGTCCGTGTTGTGCTTTCTATTGCAGTCACAAATAAATGGCCTCTTCGACAACTTGATGTCAAGAATGCTTTTCTCAATGGAACTCTTATTGAACGTGTTCATATGGAACAACCTCCTGGGTATATTGATCCTCGATTTCCCACTCATGTTTGTCTATTAAAGAAAGCCCTCTATGGTTTAAAGCAAGCTCCTCGTGCTTGGTTTCAGCGTTTTAGCTCATTTCTTCTCACACTTGGGTTTTCTTGCAGTCGCGCTGACACGTCCCTTTTTGTCTTTCATCAGCAATCTAACATTATCTATTTGCTTCTTTATGTTGATGACATTATTGTTACCGGCAACAACTCATCTCTTATTGACAGCTTTACTCGCAAGCTTCATTCTGAGTTTGCTACCAAAGATTCGGGTTCTCTCAGTTACTTTCTTGGTCTTGAAGCTTCACCCACTCCTGATGGTCTCTTTATTAGTCAATTAAAATATGCTCGAGATATTCTTACTCGTGCTCAGTTGCTCGATAGCAAACCAGTTCACACTCCCATGGTTGTTTCTCAACACCTGACTGTTGATGGTTCTCCTTTCTCTGATCCTACTCTCTACAGATCTCTTGTTGGCACCCTTCAGTACTTGACTATTACGCGTCCAGATATTGCCTATGCTGTCAATTCTGTCAGTCAATTCTTACATGCCCCTACTGCAGATCACTTTCTTGCTGTCAAACGTATCTTCGCTATGTCAAAGGAACACTCCACTTTGGTTTTACCTTTCGTCCATCCACTGTTCCTAGTACGCTAGTCGCTTATTCGGATGCTGACTGGGCTGGTTGTCCCGATACTCGTCGTTCTACATCCGGCTATTCTATTTATCTTGGTAACAATCTGGTTTCTTGGAGTGCCAAAAAGCAACCTACTGTCTCACGCTCCAACTGTGAATCTGAGTATCGTGCTCTTGCCACAACCGCTGCTGAACTTCTTTGGGTTACGCATCTTTTGCATGACCTCAAGGTCCCTATTTCAAAGCAGCCCTTACTCTTATGTGACAACAAAAGTGCTATTTTTTTGAGCTCTAATCCCGTTTCTCACAAGCGGGCCAAACATGTTGAACTAGATTATCATTTCCTTCGAGAACTTGTTATCGCTGGCAAACTTCGCACACAATATGTACCCTCTCATCTCCAAGTTGCTGACATCTTCACAAAGAGTATTTCTTGACCTCTCTTTGAATTTTTCAGATCCAAGCTTTACGTTCGTTCAAATCCGACGCTCAGCTTGCGGGGGGGTGTTAAGGATAGTTGATCGTTCACTATAAGGCAAATATCTAGATATTTGCCTTACATTACTGGTTACCATATTTGCCCTCTTATTAAAGGCAAATATATTGCATTCATTTATTATTCTTTCCTTTTATTACTATTTCCATAATATTTGTAATTTACCATATTTCTGTATCCTGAAAATGATTATAAATAAGAGAACTCTCACCCCCATTTAGGTGTGGTGATTCAGCAAACATTCACATAACCTATATCATATCATCCTCATACCATTTTTCTACATATTTATATATGTATTCGTCATTCTAATATCCATTCATAATCATATCATTTCATAAACACTTCGTGTTGTATCGTTCCCTAACTTATCATAGCCTTAGTGTTTTTATACATATTACAGTCATATTGTTACATGAACGCACCTTAGTCATATCGTTACAGGAGCATATCCTAACACTATCGCTCTATCAATCTATCATAATCCTATCCCTTTCTACCTATAACCTAACCATATTCTTTTATCAATCGATCGAGACCATATCGTTTTGTATACATAACTTAACCGTATCATTATATTAATCATTCTTTAACTATAGCGTTTTATATACATAACCTTATCTGTATCGTATTTGATGGTGTTAATATAACACATGCGGAAGCAATTTGGATCTTAGGCACTTTTAGAACATCAATTATAGTAAATAACTAGCATGTTCATAAGTACTAAAACTTAATGAGTTTGAATACTAACCTTTTGTAGTTCAAATTCCTTGTGCCTCACGAATCGGTTTCGAACCACCACTAGTGTCTTCTCCACTATCCTCCGGCCTTAGAACGGGATTGTGGAATCCGATGAGTGACTAAACTTGGGAGAGATTTTGTATATATGAAGAGAGTAGTTGTCTCAAGGTTTTTCACCAAGGAATACCTTCCATGTACCATGATCACTCTATTTATAGAGTTATGTTTGCATGTTCATGCAAGTTTGGTTAAACCAAATTTTGACACCTCAAAATTCCACTAACATGAATTTTTCCATTAAATGAAGTCAACATTTTGACTTTCTTCATTTTAATTCAACAATTAATTTGAATAATTAATTTCAAATTAAAGTAGTATTAAATGATTAATTAAACTATTTAATTAATATTTAATATTAATTCATATGTCAATCCCAATCAATTCCGACACATATTTGATTAAGATATTTAAATATTATTTAAATATTTTAGATTCTCTCTTTTTGTTTAATTCGTAAATAAAACAAAAATGCGGTTAAATATATCATATATATGTAGCACATATTCCCTAATTTGAATTCAAATACTTTGAACTTACTCGTCACACTGTTCTATGGTTTAGTCCGATATGAGCTAGCAGAGGGACCTAATGGACCTATAGATCATGGGCTCCAATGATCTAAGATTAACCGGTTAAACTCATTAACCTTGTTAACCAACATTCGTTAACTACTAGGACACTCCACTATAGCCTAGCAGTTGCAGTCCCCTCACCATAGATATATTTCTGTCCATTTGATATAACCATGATTAGTAAGTCGATCCTTCACAGGTTGTTCGTAACTAGAGCTGGGTCAATTTACCATTTTACCCCTGAAGTTACTTCTTGTTCCTTATGTCTCACTGATCCTCTAATGAACAATTGGTTTGTGGTCCAACCAGTAAACCGAATCCCTCTTAGGCCAATGAGAGGGTGGGGCCCCTTGTTCAAGACCTGGAGTTAGTGCATAAGGGAACTACCTCTCTTCTATCCCTAAAAGTGGGTAGTAGTGAATTCCGTCTTGCACCCCACATCCCCAGCCATTCACCCAGTCTTACCCCTGAAATGGGAGGCCTATTGAGTCGGCGAACTAGAGCCACTCTCACCCATGCAAATCTAAGGATAATTTCGAATAAACAGAAGTTCATGGTTAGCTCAAGATTAAAACCGAGTTACCTAGGTTATCGAATGAAAAGAAAATCAGTCTCAACAGTAAACGACATTATAAAGTGAGAGTGGTTTTCTTCATGGTCCGATCTTATGCAATACTCATTGCATAGGATGCCCCCACTCACACGTCTCCACATGTACAATTTAGTGATCACATTGTTTATATCATATACAAAAGTGGGCCGCATCCATAGTGTCTCGAGAATAAGGTACTCAGCTTTATCCTTATACTATAGATCATTTTGACTATATACTTGAACTTGATCCACTCTTATGTCTCTACATATAGTTCAAGTAATCATACTATAGCAGAGTGTTCTTAGTTTATTGGATTTAGATTTATGATCGTAAAGTTCACTTTATTCAATAACAATCTTTACTGAATAAACAACAATAATAACTTTATTGAAAATAGAATATGTTTTTGTTTACAAACTATGAGTTTTAGGACATAAAACCCAACAAACTCCCACTAGGACTAAAACTCTAGTGGGGTTTTATAACATTGAGCAGAGAGAAATACAATAAACTAGGGCATCACATACTCATGCCTTTTCTCCCACTTGCCCTAGATTACATAACTCGTAGTCCTAGACTCACTAGGTGCCCTTCAAACACTTACTTGGATGACCTTATTTAAAGTTCTAACTCCAAATTAGCTTGCTTTCGTTTATGCTAAGACGCTTCACCCTATTAAAGATGTTTACCAAATTCAGTAATTCTAATTCCTAAATTTTGTCAAGTATTTAAAAAATTCTTAATCTTTCTATTTAGATTAAATATTTCTTGGGATATAAATACGTCTAACCATACTAATGACTGACATACCATTTATTAGATACTTTACTTTCATAATATATTTAAGAATTACTTTATAAATAAGAATATATGTTTGTTATTATATTCGCTAGCGTAAAAAATTTAATATTCGGATTTTCCCTTTTATCTTGGCTCTGTATTTCCTTTTTTCTTTTCTTTTATTCTATTAGCGGTATTTTGGACATTCTCCCTATAATTCCCTTTTTCTCCTTCTTTGTTTTCGTTGTTTTTGTTGTTTTCAATGTGTTGATAAATATTCTTGTCCAATTTTTAAAAGATACTCATAAATCTTCTCTTTTATTTTTTAATTCTTTTTTTCTCCTTTGTTTTGATAAATATTTGTGACGAATTTTCAATTGATTCTTACTTTCAAATCTTCTCTTTTGTTTTATTTCCCTTCTTTCTTTTTTTCATTTATTCTGTTGGTCATATTCTGGACTTCTATGAATATTTCATTTTTTTTTATTCGGTTACCCTTGTCTCCGTATTTCTTTTATCTTAATTGTTAACGGTTATATTTTTTATTTTTAATTCAATTTATTCATTTTGCTATTTTATTATAATTAAAATTATTGACCGCCTAAATAATTGTAACAATGTAAAATATCATTAGTTGTGATTTCCTAAAAATGAAATTAAGATAAAAGAAGAGAAAGATTTAATATATACACTAACAAAGTGATAACAAAAAGGTGATTTCCTAAAAATGAAATTAGGATAAAAGAAGAGGAAGATTTAATATATACATTAACAAACTCACGAGATCGGTAATGAATCAAGATTTTTTTTTAAAAAAAATATTTGCGAGGTCATGAAAATTCTAGCTACCGCCAGAATTTTCAGATCTCACAACCACGATGTAACGGCTCAGATCCACCGTTAGCAGATATTTTCCTCTTTGGGCTTTTCTCTTCGGGCTTCCCCTCAGGCTTTAAAACGTGTATGCTAGGGGAAACATTTTCACACCCTTATAAAGAGTGTTTCGTTCTCCTCCCCAACCAATGTGGGACATCACAATCCACCTCCTTCGGGGTCCAGCGTTCTTGCTGGCACACCGCCTTGTGTCCACCCGTGTTGACTTTGGCAATTAGGAGGAAAGCTCGACAAAAAAACTGGCCGAAGGAAAATTTCTTCGAAGGAAAAATAACTTAAAGTAAAAGGAGAGAGATTTGCTGAAGACCGATTGTTATTTCCATTTAGTTTGAATAGTTTAAATAACAACTCTAATCCTAAAAATGGAAAGCAATGAACAAAAATTTGTGCCCAAAGTTGGCCGAAATGGCCAACAAAAATTACGGCTGTTACATTCAACGGGTAGCGTTAATTCAAACTTTTGAAAAGTAAAAAACAACCAACGAAATCTAAGGAAACCATAACTTTTATTTAACAATCTCCTCCTAAAAGCTGTGGTATATCTACCTTATTATTTGAACTCCGATCTTTGAGCGTAGTTCTTCAAATTTTATCCACGTTAGGGACTTGGTGAAAATGTCTTCAAGTTGTTCCTCTGTTCGGATGAAATCAATCTTGATGAGCCCTCGATCTGCACATTCTCGGATGTAGTGGAATCTGATTTCTATGTGCTTGCTCCGGTCGTGCAGAACTGGATCTTTGATCAAGGAGATTGTAGCTTTGTTGTCCACGTATAGCATTGGTGAATCGCTTTTTCTTTCGATGAGTTCTTCCATCAGTCACGCAAGCGAGACCCCTGTGTTGCCGCCGTCGAAGCAGCGATGTATTCTGCTTCGTAGGAAGACAAAACAACTACCTTTTGTTTTGTTGATTGCCAGCAGATCGCGCCACTTGAGAGGAAGTAGATCATCTCGCTGGTGCTCTTACGATCATCAATGTCACCGGCCATGTCACTATCACTGTAGCCGACTAGCTCAAGCTTCGTCTTTCCTTTCCCTGTGTTGTATCTCACACCCCAGCCTCTGGTTCCAGCCACATAGCGCAGGATGCGCTTGACAGCCACAAGATGCGCTTGACAGCCACAAGATGCTCCTCTCGAGGTGCTTCCATGAATCTACTCACATATCCAACTGAGTAAGCAAGGATAGGGAGTGTGTTTACCAGATAGCGCAGGCTCCCAACAATGCTGCGGTAATTGGTGGCGTCAACTTTCATCGTAGTGCCGACCTTCCTTAGCTGGAGCCGGGCCTCCATTGGCGTTCTTGTAGGGTTACTGTCCGCAAGCCCAGTTGTGTCCAGCAGCTTCTTCGCATACGTACTTTGGCAGATGGTGATGCAGGTAGTACTCTATTGCACTTCGATGCCGAGGTAGTAGCTGAGTATGCCGAGATCGCTCATCTTGAAGTTCTTTGACATCTCCCTCTTGAACCTTCTGAGGACTTCCATGTCGCCTCCAGTGATTATGAGGTCGTCGACGTACACTCTCACAATTAGTCGCTGCTCGTCATGGCCGTGCGTATACATGCCATGCTCAGAGGCACAACGCTCGAACTTCAGTGACAGTAGGGTACTGTCGAGCTTCCGTTCTAGGCTCGTGGTGCTTGCCAAAGCCCGTAGAGTGCCTTGTGCAGGCGCAGTACCTTACCCGGGTTGTCGTTGTCCAAGAAGCCAGGTGGTTGTTGGACGTAGACGGTTTCCTTCAGCTCTCCGTTAAGGAAAGCGGACTTCACGTCCATGTGGTGGACCTCCCAAGAGCAATGTGCCGCGATTGCCAGCAAAAGGTAGATGGATCCTAACGTTGCCACCGGCGCAAATACCTCTTTGAAGTCCACACCTTGCTTCTGGATGTAGCTCTTCGTCACCAGATGGGCCTTGTGCTTCACGACTTCTCCCTTGTCGTTGCGCTTCAGTTTGAAGACTCATTTGAGCCCTATGGCTCGGTGTCCTGGCGGCTATCCTCCAGACTCCACATCTGATTCTCGGTGATGGATGTCATCTTCTCCTGCATTGCCTTCAGCTAGCACGGGTTCCTTTCTGCTTCGGTGAAGGTGTTCGGTTCATCTGCGTTGATGACATGCAGTTCGGCCACCTCTTGTTCAAGTTCATGCGACAACCAGTCCAGGTGGTTCACCTCCTCCCACTAGGTCTTCCATCCTTTGGTACCTAGCCACCAGATCATCATCGTGATCAACATCCAGCGTTGAATCGGCAGTCCGTGGTGTTGCGAACTCCACTGGTTTAAGGGGTGCAGCTGCTGGCGGTAGTGACAGTTCCTGATGCTGCGCTCCTCCTTCTCCTGGCTCGGTGATGAGGTACTTTACCGTAAATTGATTTGGGTTCTGGTCTACCTCGATCACATCGTTCCACTGCCAGAAGGTGCTTTCGTCGAAGATGACGTTGCGAGACATGTGAGCTCGCCCCCTGAAGGATCATAGAGTTTGTACGCCTTGCTCTCGAGTTCATAGTCGATGAAGACGACCTTCAGCCCCCTAGATTAAGCTTGGCGAGGTGGGGACGCGCTACCTTCATGTATGTGACGCAGCTGAACACTCGGAAATAATGTACCGCTCGCTTTTTGTTGTACCAGGCCTCATATGGTGTCTTTCCGTCGAGGCTTTGGGTTGGCGTCTGATTGAGGAGATAAACGACCGTCATTACCGCCTCTCCCCAGAATCTCCCAAGCATCTCGGCCGTCATTAGCAAAGACCTTGCTGTCCCGACGATGGTCTGATTTTGGCGTTCCACCACTCCGTTCTGCTGGGGGGAGTAGGCGTCGTTAGTTGTCGTTGTATACCGAACTCATCGCAGTACTTACCAAAATTTGTTGAGGTGAATTCTCTGCCTCGGTCTATGTGCAGCATTCGCATCTTCTTCCCACATTCGGCCTCCGCTCGCGCCTGGATGCGCTTAATCGCCTCTGCCGCCTCACTTTTCGCTTGCAGTAGGATTAGCCAAATGAAGCGGCTTTTGTCATCGACTAACAGAAGGAAGAGGGTCTTGCCGCCTAGGGTCGCCAGCTTGATGGGCCCGCAGATATCGCCGTGTACAAGCTCCAACGGCTCATCGGCGCGGTAGGATGTTCGAGTTGGAAGGGGGGTGCGCCTCTATTTGCAAATGTGGCACCCGTCGCATAGCTTGTTTACGCCTTTAATTGCTGGTAAACCGTGCACCATCTCCTCCTTCTATAGCTTTTCTAGAGCAGAAAAGTTTAAGTGCCCATACCTTGCGTGCTATCTCCAATATACCTCTTCGGTCTTGACCGAGAGGCTAACAGGTTGCTCTATCTCCAATTCCAGGATGTAAAGACGGTTTGTCGTGCATCGAACTTGCGTGAGCAGTCATCGTCGAACATCACAAATTTCGAGTAGCCCACGCTCGATGAAAATGAAGCTGCCGGCCTGATCGAGTTGACCCAGGCTCACAAGGTTAGCCTTGAGCCTCAGGATGAAATAGACGTCATTCAGCTTGCGGTGCTCGCCTCCCTTGCAAATGAATAGAGTGGTGCCGCGCCCTTCGATCTCGACGACAGAGCCGTCACCAAATTTCACCGTCCTGCGAATTCCCGAGTCAAGCTTGGAGAACGCAGATCTAGCCCCGATCATATAGTTTGTTGCCTCTGTGTCGAGGACCCACCGCTGGTGCTCATGCTGCTCGTCCCTCTCGCCAATCTGAGCAACACTCGCTCCTCCTTCAATTGGATTGGCTCCCCAACTGGTGCGTTTTTCATGCGCCGAACTTTCGTGAGCAGCCATCGTCTATCATCGCAAATTTTGAATAGCCCACGCTCGATGGAAATGAAGCAGTCAGCCTCATCGAGTTGGCCTAGGCTCACAAGGTTAACCTTGAGGCTCAGGATGAAGTAGACGTCGGCAGCTTGCAGTGCTTTTCTCTCTTGCTGATGAACAGGATGGTGCCGCGCCCTTCGATCTCGACGACAGAGCCATCGCTGAATTTTACCGTCTCGCGAATTCCCGAGTCGAGCTCGGAGAATGCAGATTTAGCCCCGATCATATGGTTTGTTGCCCCTGTGTCGATGACTTATCTCTGGTGCTCATGCTGCTCGTCCCTCTCGCCGATCTGAGCGAACACTCGCTCCTCCTTCAATTGAATTGGCTCCCCAGCTGGTGCCTTTGTTATGCCCAGTTGGAGCTCTTCCTCGGGTTTGACGCTCACTAGAGGAGCAGTTAGGCCGTCGTCGATTACCACTACCTTCGTAGATTTGGAATCGAAATTAGGGACGTCGGGTAAGACCAATGCACTTACCATGAAGAGAGCTGATTCGTCCTCCTCGGATTGAGCCACATGGGCCTTCCCGGCCTTCTCCTTGTTCCTGAGCTTGCTCAGCAATTCTTGCTCAGGTGACCTCTCTTACCACAGTTCGAGCACTAGATCGGCCCACCATCGATCGACTCTTTCTTTTGATCACCATCTTTCCCGCGCGTGTGCCCGCGAGATTTCCATGGCTTCTTACCACCTTTGCGGCTGGATGGCCCATTGCTCTCACCGGTGTTGTCGCGGAGCTTTAGGCGTGCAAGCCATTCCTCTTCAGTTAGGAGTAGATGGCCCTCCTTGTCGACAGCTGAAGTAGTATTTTTCTTCTGCTGCTCGATGTTACGCAGTCTTCCGGTCACCTCTTCCACTGTTAGGTCGTTCATGTCAAACAATGTCTCAATTGAAATCATGACTTGCTCGAGGTGATCGGGGATGACCAGCATCTTCTTCACGAATTCTGTCTCGCTGATGCTGCCACTGAGAGTGGTGATGCTGTTGGCGAGCCCCGTGATCCGCATTGAAAAGTCATCAACGGATTCGCCATCCTTAAAGCGGATCTCCGAGAGCTCCTTCTGCAGCTACTCGATGTTGGATTCCCTCACTTGCTGTACTGTTGATAAAGTTGTCTCCTCCGCAATGATATACCACCGATGGGCTCAACCTAACTCTGATACCAATTGTTGACTCTAGCAATTGGGAGGAAAGCGTCGACGAAAAAACTGGCCGAAAGAAAATTTCTTTGAAGGAAAAATAGCGGAAAGTAAAAGGAGAGAGATTTGCTAAAAACTCGATGATTGTTATTTATATTCAGTTTGAATAGTTTAAATAACAACTTTAATCCTAAAAATGGAAAGTAGTGGGCAAAAATTTGCGCGTAGGCCAAAACGAGGACCAGCAAAAATTACGCTCTTTCTTCCACTCAATGGGGAGTTGAAAAGTAAAAAACAACTAACGAAATCTAAGAAAACCATAGTTTTTATTTAACAACCCCTCCGAGAAACAGCTAGAAAGAAGGCTGACACATCATCCATCCGGTGTTTGGCTCTAAACCATTTGTAACGGTCTAGATCCACTGCTAGCAGATATATACTATTACCTATACCATTTGTACCGGGGAATAACAGATACAATTACCTATACCATTGTGGACAATATCTGCTAGCGGTGGATCTGGGCCATTACACACGACCTCGGCAGACTGCCCCGAGACGGGCCCCTCCTTTCTCCAAACTTCAGCATCACCTCGAACACATGCGCAGAGGAAGAAAGGAGCAGAAAAATTGAGAGAGAGAAAAAATCTGGAGTTTTTCGATGAGAAATCGATCAGAGACCCACAAATGAAACCTCAACTCTAACTCTTAAACCGACCAACCAAGACCGCAAAAGTGACCACCGGCTTAATACACAACCACACAAAGTAAGTATATGTCGTGAATCGCCGTTGTCACCGTCGAAAAAGGAAATCCAAAAATCGAAACTTTGAAGGAAATGAGATATGTCTTGACGTCCATAAGCCACGAAATTTCGTGGAAGAGAGGAGGAGAAGTAACCAGAGAGGAAGAGGAAGAAAAAGGACGAAAAAAAAGACGTCGAATACCTCACGGGGAGGAGAGAGAAAACTGAGTGAAGAAAACAAGTCCATCTGACTCGGATTTGGGTCGGACCCATCTACGACCTTGGGCCCATCACGGATCAAACCAACTTGTAGTGGCCCAAGTCACCTCGGCCAATAGCCCAGCCTACAACCAAAGCCCGCGACTCGCTTTGCAATTTGAGAACTCAAGATCAAACCCAGCCTGCAGACCTGAGGCCCAAGTCCCCTCGACCCAACCAATCCAGCCTACAGCCGAACTCGCCTGCGGCCTAGCCCGCGATCTGAAGCCCAGCAAACCACTTGCAGCCAACGACCCGCAAGCCAACTCGAACCGATCTTGGACTCGCGCCTCGACCCGAAGCGTCACGCAATGTGGCTCGTCCTGCTGTTGCCACATGTCACCCAGCGGTGCGAGCAGCCCTTTGGCTCAACTTGGCTTGGCGATGGCTCCGACGACTCTTCAGTTGGGCTTTCAATTTTTTACCGGGTTTCCACTATTTCGACCCTCCCATACCTATTTTTGGCCCTGGTTAAGGTAATTGAGGTCATTTTAGAGTCGTATTTCACATTGTTAGTTGGATTATTAATTAAAATGTAAAATACTAATGAAAAGTGACAAACGATGCGATAGGAAGTGAACCCCGATAACGTTTGAAGCAGCTCTCAAGGAACAGGAGCTTACGTTTAGTTAATTAGAGAGTACTTCGGCCAAGGTCAACCCAAAAAGTGGCCTTACTATAGGATATGTTAGAATTGTTTGCATTACAATTTTATTTATGAGCATGATGATGTATGAGTATGATGATGTATGATGTTTATGACGATGTGTGAGTATGATGATGTATGATGTTTATGACGATGTATGAGTATGATGATTGAGTTGTGATGCATGTTATATGTATGTGATTTATGTTTCGATGCATGACGTACATATTATATTTGATGCCCTTTATGGCTTATCGATGAGTACGATGTTGCATGACGTTTTCCTTAATATGATGATGTTTTCATATTGAACATGCTATATAATGATGATTACCATACTGCATCATATCGTTAGATCGACCTAGGACACAATCTTAAGTGCATGAAAATGATATTAATATAAATATCCACGAGCATGTGTTACCTAGAGTAACAAAGAGATGAGATTAGAGGGTTGTATCAGAAGAGACGTTATGATGGGATTTAGAGGGACCTCATGCACGTTGTATGTTCAGAAGCATAGGGCTACTTCCCCTAAAGATGATGAGTGCGGACACGCACAATATGATGATGAGTGCGAATGCACACAGTATGATGATGGGGGTGTTCATGAGGCGCATGACACTATAAGATTCCGTTGACCTCCTGACGTCGTTACAAATTAGCTTGACCAACGAGTCGTGGTAATTATGATTTAGGCCAACCAAGTAAGTGATCTTACTATAAGCTTGATAAGAAGACTTGTCTTATGTACGACAACACGTGCTTAGTGGCTATTGCACGAGTCATTTGTGTTTTAGGTTATATGATGATGTGTTATGATATGTTCTATGATGATATGATATGAAGTTGTATGATTTTATATGATTATGTTATATGATGATATGAGATAATGACATGATGATGATGTATTATAACAGTACGATGTAATATATATGAATATAAGATGACTTAATATGATGTTATTCCATATTAAGATGATGTGTATATATTAGATGCTAGGATGCATTATGACGGTAATTATTTTCGAAGACACAACTTTAAATAATATTAATAATGATGAATCTACGAACGCGAATGCATGCATGTTACTGTAGTAGAAAAAAAAAATGGTAAAGGGCCCATCTCCATCTCTTACTTAAAATAACTCTATTAAATTCTTTCACATAACCGTTACTATATTTTGGAGAAAATAATCGTAATAATAGAAAATGAAATTTTTAATATATATATATATATATATATATATATATATTTATTTATATGCTGATGCGTAGCAACGAGAAGTCGGGCGGTGGTTCGGGTTGCGCGCGGGTCATCGGGTCGCTAGCCTTCGAATCCTACCCGACGTGAAGTATTTCTTTGAATTTCTTCGATAATGGATGCTTGACACGTGACCCTTCTTCACTGGCGATGTGCGGCCCCCTTCTCCGCCTGACACGTGTCCGAGTTGTCGTCCTCCTCCTGTGATTTCCAAATCGGATTAACACTGTTCCTTGACGATATTTTTCTTGTAATTTATTTCTAACCGTAGAGATAATTATCTTAATCAGAAGATGGCAAGAAACATCAATACCTACCTCCTTTGACGAATGTTGGAACTCCTACTTCCGATCCGAATTTCAGATTTATGCGTAATACTCCCTAGATTAACATACCCAAATTTCAGATTCTAACTCGAGTATCTCATGGATCTGAAGTAAAATCGAGAATCTAGATTCAAGAACTTTACCTTTAGATTTTACTCGCTTCTTGATAGTTTTGGACGATTTAAGAGTCAAGAATGTTCTCCTATTTGTTCGGTTAAAGTTTCCTAAAGAAGACTGGGCCGAGGATTCCTCGTGGCCCGACGGTTACCTCCCTCTCTCCGTTCTCTTTAGAGCTTTCTTTCTTTCCCTATTTCCTTTTTACTCTTTTCTTTTCCCTCTTATTTTTTTTTCTCCTTTTTAATCTTATGTTACTCACTTACTTTATGAGAAGGGAGGGTAAAATGACCGAATTACCCTCCAGGTTGACTTTGACCGTATTTATAATTCTTTTCTATCTAATCTCAACTTTGGTCTCTAAGACCCTTCATCAAATCTTGGGAATTCCGTTTCAAAGGTAAAATTAGATTTTTCATTTTTGGTGGAAGCTCGAGTCTTACAACTTAATTGTTTCAGTAAAAAATCGAATTTCACGTTTCATTGTTCTAAATTATGTTTAGTAGTAAAACTTAAATTTAAAATATGTCAAGATTATTTCGCTGATTCATCGTTCCATCTAAATATTGTTTGTCATAATATTATATAGTACAAATAATAATAATTTATCATATCTTTTATTTTCCCTCTCTCTTTAAGAGAAACACTAACAGAAAAAATGAGAAAAATGGATTAAAACTGTTCAATTTTAATCCATTAAAATGTTGGATAATTTTCTATAACGAACTAAAATGATAATAAAAATCTAAATAATTGAAACACGATAAAAGAGAAGAAATCATGAACTCTTTTATTATTATTGATTGATTTTTAGAACTACTTTCAAATTATAATCTTTTAAAATTTAAAATAAAAATCGGATTTACCTTCCATTTTTATCTTAAATTTGTGTATAAACTCTATTTTGATATATTTTAACCTGCGTTTATATGTAACTATGCTTTAAATATTTTGTTTTACTTCACCAAAATTTTTACTTTATTTGTTTGGGTTGCTGTATGTGCTTTAGGAATCCTCTCATATTAGCCTCGACAAATTTAGATAAAAATCCTCCCATTTAGATACCCAAAAGATCTTGTAGGAGATGGTTAGTTAGTTTTGATGGAGAATATGAGGTTAAAATTAGTATATCACATTGAATGCTTAGAAAAAGCATGCTAAATAAATGTTGTCAATTAAAATTCTAACTACGTGTAATTTTCTACTTAATTTAAGGTGGTCATTGTATACATATCACCAACATATAATGCAGAAATACTTCATTTAAACTCCATAAAACGTCACCTTCGTCTTAAAACACGGTCATTGACTTGGTTTGAAAACACTTGAAAGGTTATGAATCGATTGATAAGTCCAATACCAATATCTTGATTTCGTATGCCAATGCATCGTAGGCCCATATATATATCGTCCGCTAATACACGACCAATTAATGTTTGGATAAAAATTCTTTCCGGAATCATCTTATTTTCAGGACACCGAAGAAGATACTTCTCCTTCCCTTTTTTCGGAAGAAAAGGAGGATCTGGACAAAATCGATGAAACGCCGTTCTTACCACAAGCTTTTAATAATATGGCTGTGATCTGTCATTACGTGCGACTATCTCCACTATAGAAAGAAAAAAAAAAGAGCAAATTCGATAATAAATACTAAAAAAAATGACAGAAAAAAAAGGACTAAACAAAATAAATAAGAGTTTAAATTAAACACATCCTATACTAGCATAAATCTCAGAAAATAAATACGAGCATGTTCCATGGTCTTGAGTAAAGACTAAACAAAATAAATAAACATTTTAATTAAAAACATCCTATTCTAGCCTAAGTTTAAGAAAATAAATACAACTACCCCATGTATGTTTCATGGTTTCGAGTTGCAATGCCGTCATTAGCCATACAGGAATGCCTTGCCTTAACCTGACACAGAAGTAGTACATGGCTAAATACTCATATCCCACTATTGAGGTTTAAATGCAAGAACATGCGAATGCAATGACAAGACCTATCTTTTCAGTCTATTTTCCTATGGTACTATCCTAACAGGTAACTTGGATGTGTACCATACACTCTACACACAGTCTATTCGTGCGAGTATGGACTCACCAGTCAGTTTGCACACCGCTAGGCCACTTTCCTTGTGGTGTGAGCATACTCTGGGAGCTACTTAAACTAGACACCATTAAAACTAGTAACCGTCACGGCTGCATTAGGTTAAAAATAATGTTTGTTTTCCTGCCTGACAGTCGTAGCATTATGATAAACATAATGAATGTTTTTCTACTTGGTCATCGTAGCATTATAATGATTATTTTTCTCCCTCATAACGTACGCGTCCGAACTATCGTGAAGGGTAAGGGGTATCCCCCAATGCATGAGCACACAATAATGCACGAGGTCCTAACATTTTTCCATTTTCATTATCATTTAATTCAACCCCGCTAGCGTTCCATACATATCATACTGTTTCTCATATCATTTATCATATCTTTTATGCATACGTTGGAGTTGTATTTCATGCTCGTCGTTTTGCATGTCAATCACATCATATCATTGAAATTACATAAATATATCATATAATAACATTTCATGCTTCGAGACAAAACAATGTTCATCATGTACATATCATACCATAACATATCGCATCACAATATATCATATAAAAAACATGTCAATTATCACATATCTCGTACCATAACTTATTTCATATCATTTTCATATCATATTGTGTGTGTGCACGCGCGCGCGCGGGTGCGTGCGTGTGCGCGCGCGCATATGTACATATATACATACGTGTACATATGTGTGTATATATGTACACGTATACATACGTGTACATATGTGTGTATATATATGTATTTATATATACATATGTGTATATGTATATATATCCGTCATTCACATGTCATATCATAATCATATCATATCGTAAACACTTCGTGGTCATATCATTCCCTAACTGATCATAGCCTTAACATTCTTATATCTACCATGATTATATCGTTACGGAACGTATCCTAACGCTATCGTTCTATCAATCTATCATAATCCTATCCATTTTTACCCATAACCTAACCATATTATTTTATCATCAATTGTGACCACATCATTTTTATCAATCTCTCATATCCATAACACTTCGATACTTAACTTAACCTTAACGTTTCATGAACATACCTTACTCCTATCATTACATTAGGTTTAGTGCATGTTTCTTGTATCCTATCTCAAACATATCATTGAATACATCGTACCATAAATATTATCATACAATTCACAGATTATAACATATACATATCATATCATAAGCATGTCGATTCATAAACAATTCGCACATATCAATATATATGACACATGCAGAACTACATGGTACGTGTCAACATCAAATACAACCATGCCGATAGTAAGACCACTTACCTGATTAGCTTAGGCTGATGTCACGAATTTATCCGTATTGAAAGTTTGATTTTGTTTATTGAAATCCAAGTCAACCTATATGAGCTTATGACATCAGTTCCTTGTTTGAACTTCTACAAAATTGTTTCTCTAATTTACATTAGTTCTTGTGTTATACTTCATGTGAATGTTAGAACCTTTGCATGAATTAAGTCTGGAATTATTTATATATATTTGTTAGAGTTATTTTCATACAAACCAGGTAATACCTTTAACATTTTCCAGTTATTCTACACTCTCTTGTTTAATACCTTTAACCTTTGTTTTTTTTTCCTCCTTTTAATTATATTCACAATCTTTCCCTTTTTATCTCCATTTATTTTTTTTTCCCGGTTAGTTTTAGCCAATTTTTTTAATCAATTCTTACTTTCTCTCAAAATGGCCAGGGCATTTCCTATCAAAATGGCTAGAGCATTTCGTATAGGGCATTTCCTAAAACTCATACAAAATTTTTATAATTTAATCTCTCATTCAAAACTAATTAACGGTAACCAAATTAATATCCTTCAATAAAATAAATTAATTAACTATAACCAAATTAATATCATTCAATAAAATAAAAGAAAGACTCCTAACCTCTTCAAATGACATATAGCCCAACTAAATCTAAACATTTTTTTGTTTTTACACTTTTGTCCATACCTTAAATCTGCCTTTTTTTTATTTTTATTTTTTTTATATTCGTTTATTTTTCATTTTTTTTATATCCGTTTATTTTTTATTTTTTTATATCTGTTTGTTTTTATAAATTACTGTGTAACATTGTTGTTTTAAGAAAGGAGTGGGGAAAGATCAGAGGAGAGAGAAGTTTTGAGGAGAGATATTTAAGGTAAGAGATGTGAGAAATGGGTGGAGAGAGAGGGACGGGTTACCTTTTATATTTTAATTTATTATTATTATTATTATATTTATTTATTTATTATTATTTTATAATTTATTATTATTATTTTTTTTTGAGAAAAGCTAAAGTTTCGCTAGTTAACATGAATTATATCATTTGAAAATATCCAAAGTTACATAAATTGGTAGAAACCTTCATATTTATGTCATGATTTTTCATATTTATGTCTATAATTATTAAATTATATAATGTTAATCAATAATGTAGAAATTAAAATTATATCTTCATAAGTGAGGGAGATTTTGAATAAAAGGTAAAGAAATATTATAAAAATTTTAGATTAAAAAGATTCTAAGACCAAATTATTTGTTTCACATCCATTGTTAAAGTCTCTGGTCATAAAGGTGGATCATCTCATTAGATAGAAGATAAAAAAAATTAGAGACCTCCTTGTAATACGTCTTTAAAGACCCTAATTAAACTTGCTACAATCACGAGAACTCATAATAAATTTAAAGGTGGGCTTTCAGGAGATGTTGCTGGATTTGGACCAGTTGGGACACGCCTCTTCGTGCCTAAACCCAATGGAGGCGTTTCGGGAGATGTTGCTGGATTTGGTCCAGTTGGGACACGCCTTTTGGTGCCTAAACTTGAGGGAGGGCTTTCAGGAGATGTTGCTGGATTTGGACCAGTTGGGACACGCCTCTTCGTGCCTAGACCCAATGGAGGCGTTTCGGGAGATGTTGCTGGATTTGGTCCAGTTGGGACACGCCTTTTGGTGCCTAAACTTGAGGGAGGGCTTTCAGGAGATGTTGCTGGATTTGGACCAGTTGGGACACGCCTCTTCGTGCCTAGACCCAATGGTGGCGTTTCGGGAGATGTTGCTGGATTTGGACCAGTTGGGACACGCCTCTTCGTGCCTAGACCCAATGGAGGCGTTTCGGGAGATGTTGCTGGATTTGGTCCTGTTGGGACACGCCTTTTGGTCCCTAAACTTGAGGGAGGGCTTTCAGGAGATGTTGCTGGATTTGGACCAGTTGGGACACGCCTCTTCGTGCCTAGACCCAATGGAGGCGTTTCGGGAGATGTTGCTGGATTTGGTCCTGTTGGGACACGTCTTTTGAGACCCAAAGAAAGCACATTGCCACTCTCATCCCACTTTGCCTCGAGACCATTGAGATTGGACAAAATACCAACCAGAGAGATCAACAAGAAGGCATAAACCTTATTGACATTTTTAAGCAAGCTCATTTTGTCTTCACACAAGTATTCTAACAATGAAATCACAACTTTATATAAACTCTGGTGAAGAACTAATTTAGGATGGTAGTAATAGCTTGTGTAAATATATTTCTATCTTTAAACCGTTTATCATCTATAATAATATTTTTTTTGGATGAGTTTTCCTAATTTATTGGTAACTAATGATTTTTGGAAACTAATTATGCCCGGTAATAAATATATCTAATAATTTCAATTTTTTTTTATTTTAAAAAAACTTCACTTAACTTTAATATTAATTCTAGAATGAAAATATTTTGATCTAATTAAGAATCTTGTTAAAAATATTTCCGATCTAATTTTAATTCTAAAAGTGCACGTTACCTTTCTTTTTTTTTTTATATCACAATTTGTGCATTAGTAATCCTCCCATATCACGATTTGACAAATTTAGATACCCAATTATGTAGGAGCTCAATAATTAACCCACTTTCCATATTTTTCCAATTGATTTAAAGGTGACTGATATTTAATAAGTTTTGATAGAGAATGTGATGGTTAAAATT
>NW_019268601.1:35097-42612 GCF_002738365.1 Cucurbita moschata | reverse complement strand
TTTTTTTTTTTATATCACAATTTGTGCATTAGTAATCCTCCCATATCATGATTTGACAAATTTAGATACCCAATTATGTAGGAGCTCAATAATTAACCCACTTTCCATATTTTTCCAATTGATTTAAAGGTGACTGATATTTAATAAGTTTTGATAGAGAATGTGATGGTTAAAATTATTGTATATCACCTTGAATGCTTAGAAATTGCATGCTAAATAAATGTTGTCTATTAAAACAATTTTAAATTATGCAATTTTATAAAAAAAATTAAATTTTTTTATCAAATAGTTATCGATAAATTATCGAATTTTAATCATATTTAAATAAATGAACATACAAGACTATTTATTTGATGCTAGGTGACGACAAAATTAAGAAAATCACTCATCTATCATCAAACCTCTGAAAATGATAAATCTGTCTAATTTTTTTTATCCTTGTATATCACTCATAAATGTAATTGATATCTTTATCATCTTTTTATCTTATCAATAGACTAAAAATGATAAATGTATCGTATTTAATTTTGTTTTTATTGATAATTGTTTTCGTATTCATTTTTAAAAGTCTATAATAATACAATATAGAAGTGGTATATTAGTTGTAATGGTCCTAAATTTCTATATACTCAAGAGTCTCTACTAATGTCTCAGACTCATATTTCATGCGGAAATATAGCTCTTAAAAGAAAACGTCATCTATAGTATAAATATCCAAAACGTTAAAAACATCATATTTTCTGAGAAACAAAGTCATGGTCTTAGGTGCTTAAATACAAAATACTAAAATTTAGAGAAAATAAAAACAAATACAAAATAATTTAAAACAATCAAAGGCATAAAAACTATTCTAACCTATTCTAACCTAAAATATGCTTATGAACATATAATATGTATGTGTTCCCTCTAAATCTCATCATAATGTCTTTCATGATACTACCCCCTAGTCTCATCTCTTTGTTACATTAATTAACACGTGATCGTGGATATTTATATTAATATCCTTTTCATGCTCTCTGGGTTGTGTCCTCAGTCGATCTAACGACATGATGCAATATGACACTCATCATCATATATAGCATGCTAAATATGGAAAACATCATCATATTAAACAAAATGTCATGCAAAACTCGTATTCATCATAAAGCCATAACGTGCATCACACATAATATGTACGTCATGCATCATATAATATATATATATATTACACATATCATCATGCATCATAACTCATACATTATCATAACTCATCCATCATCATATATTAGTATACGATATCATACGACATCGCTCATACAATATCATAACTCATACATCATCATAGCTCATACATCATTTTATACTAGTATACAACATCATACGATACCGTTCATACATCATAACTCATATATCATCATAGCTCATACGTCATAAATGCTAACTTATACAATTTCTAGCATATCCTATAGTAGGACCACTTAACTGATTAGCTTAAGCTGTTGTCACTAATTTAAAGTTCGATTCTATCATTTGAAATCCAAGTCAACCTATGTGAGCTCATGACAACAATTTATCCTTTGAAATCCAAGTCAACCTATGCTCATGACATCAGTTTCAAATTCGAACTTCTGTAACATTATTCCTCTTATTTACAAGGGTCCATGTATTAAATTTTATGCGAACATTAGAGTATTTGTAGGAGTAAAGTCTTAGAATTATATATATATATATATATCTATATTATTTTATTTTTATTAAAAATTTCATTTTCTATGTTACAATTATTATTGATGGAGGTAATAGAAGAGTTATTTTAACTTCCATGTACTAATTTTATTTTGGTTTAGCATTTAATTCTATTTAAAGAAAGTTTTTATTTTATTTATTTATTTTTCTATATTTACTTTTATGTCTATATCATTTAATTCTATTAAATTCTATTAAATTCTATTTCCTAAATGTTACATTATTTTTCTTTTTTTTTTATTATTTATTTGTGTGTTTGTGTTTAGTTTTTAAATCATTATTTTTTTTTTCTTTGTATTTATTTTCTTTCTGTATTTACTCTCCTTTTTGTTCCAAAATTTTTAGACCTATTTTTGTTAATCAATTTCTTTCCCATTTTTTTTACCAATTTAATTTTATTTCCATATTTTTATTGGCTTTGTTAATTAATTCTTAATTCTGTTTTCCAAATCTGTTTTTATGTAGAGCTAGGATCTGATAATTTTTGACTTAATCTACGTAATTGCAACAAAATTTAGAAAGATACATAATTGCAATTGGAAGAATATAGAATTAGGGAAGATACATCATTGTGTGATTTACTAAGAATAGAATTAAAATAGAAGAAAAGAAATTTTTTAATCTTATTCTCATTGGACTATTTTTTGTCGGAGAAGATACATAATTGCATGAAATTAGGAAAGATAAATGATGGGAATAGAATTAGGAAAGATCTAAGCTAAAAAAAATCTAAACTATAATTGGTGTGATTGGCTAAAACCATAATTAAAATAAATATTCACCAAAAATAAAATTAAAATAAAATATTTCCTAAAAATAGAATTTAAATAAAATAAAAGAAAATTTTTAATTCTATTTTTATGGGTCTCTTTTTGTTAATTTTTCTAAATCTTACCCTATATTTATTAGTTTAGTTACAATGGTTGTGATTTATAAAAACAGAATTAAAATTTAATTCTATTCTCATATTTGTATGGGTCTATTTTTGTTAATGGTTTTCTAAATCTTACCATATTTTTATTTGTCTGTTTTTGTTAATTGTCTGGTAAATCTTACCATATTTTTATTGGTCTAATTTTATGAATTTTTTTTTTAAATCTTACCATATTCCTACGGTCATTTTTTTTTTTTCTAAATCTTATTATCTCCCTAAAAATAGATCTAATCTATAATTGGTGTGATTCCAATAATAAAATTTAATTTTATTTCCATATTTTTATTTGTCTATTTTTGTTAATCGTTTCCTAAATCTAACCATGGTAACCTTAAAGTAGAATACATAATTAAAATTAATATATATATATATATATTTTATTCTCATATTCGTTAATTAATTCTGTTTTCTAAATCTTCCTCGACCTATTTTGTTTAATAAATTCTAGTTTTCAAATCTTCCTCTCTTTCTTTATCTATTTATTTATTTTTCCCTCTATTTCTCATCTGTATATTTCATTTTTTAAATGATTGGTATTCTGGCCAATCTTAATCGATTATTTGGCTAGGATTTGATAATTTGATCTACATAATATACCTAATTGCAATGGAGTTAGGAGAAGATATAGGCTATAATTGCTATGATTTTCGAAAATAAAATTAAAATAAAATAAAAGAAACAATCTAATATATACAACTAGAGGGGTTCTATCATAAAATGTCTGGTCTGGCATTTTTTATTTTATTTTTCTGTTTCTTTTTTGCATAACGTGATAGTGGGTGTGAGGAGGTGTGAGGGGTTATTTTGGCAAAACCTATATTGTGGCCTATTCTAGCGTGACACCCAGATAGTTTGGAGAAGGAATGAAACGGAGAGACTGTGGGGGAGAAGTTTTATTCAAACCTATTATTTATTTATTTGGGCTTTACATCAGTTATATATGAAAGTAAAATTAAAATTACCTAAGAATAGGTCAGAAATGGAATGTGTTGTCATATTTGAAATATGCAATTTTTTTTATCGATTTTTTTTTTTTTGACAAAAGCAAAAGTCTCACCAATTAACTTTTATATTTATGTACATGATTGTTAAATTATAAATGTTAATAAATGAGGTAGAAATTAAAATTATACGTTCTAATGGAGATTTTGAATATATGGTAAAGAAATATTATTATAAAGTTTTAGAATAAAAAGATTTTAAGACTAAATTATTCACCGCGGTTATTAGAGTCCCTCACCATAAAGTTGAATCATCACATAGAAAATTAGAGACTTCATTGTAATACATCTTTAGAGAACCTAATTAAGCTTGCTACTATCAAAGAGGTGTTGGCTTTCAGTAGATGTTGCTGGATTTGGGTCAGCTGGAATGCTCATCTTCGTGCCTAAACCCAATTGAGGCTTTTTGGGAGATTTTGCTGGATTTGGTCCAGTTGAGACACGCCTCTTGGTGCCTAAATTTGAGGGAGTGCTTTGAGGAGATATTGCTAGTTTTGGGCCATTTGGTATACGCCTCTTGGTGCCTAGACCCAATGTAGGCGGGAGATGTTGCTGAATTTGGTCCGGTTGGGACACATCTCTTTGTACCTAAATTTAAGGGAGGGCTTTGAGGAGATGTTGCAGGATTTGGGCCGTTGGTTTGCTCAATTTGGTCATGTTGGGACATTTCTCTTGGTGTCTAAATTTGAGGGAGGGCTTTGAGGAGATGTTGCTGGATTTGGGTTAGTTGGTACATGCCTATTAGTGCCTAAACCCAATAGAGGCATTTCGGGAGATGTTGCTGGATTTGGTCCTATTGGGACACGCCTCTTGGTGGCTAAACTTGAGGGTGAGCTTTCAGGAGATGTTGCTGGTTTTTGGCTGTTGGGACACGCCTCTTAGCTCTTAGCCCCAATGGAGGCGTTTCAAGAGATGTTACTGAATTTGGTCCTGTTGGGACATGCCTCTTTGTGCCTAGACCCAATGGAGGCGTTTCGAGAGATGTTGCTGGATTTGGTCCAGTTGGGATACGCCTCTTGGTGCCTAAACTTGACGGAGGGCTTCAAGAGATGTTGCTGGATTTGGGCAAGTTGGGACACGCCTCTTAGCTCCTAGACCAAATAGAGGTGTTTTGGGAGATGTTGTTGGATTAGATCCAGTTGGGACACGCCTCTTGGTGCCTAAACTTGACGGAGGGCTTCAAGAGATGTTGCTGGATTTGGTCCAGTTGGGATACGCCTCTTGGTGCCTAAACTTGACGGAGGGCTTTAGGAGATGTTGCTGGATTTGGGCCAGTTGGTACACGTCTCTTAGTGCCTAGACCCAATGGAGGCGTTTCAGGAGATGTTGCTAGATTTAGTCCGGTTGGGACATGCCTTTTAAGTCCTAAAGAAAGCACATTGCCACTCACATCTCACAGAGGGGTGTCGTTCTGGAGTGTCAGTCCCTTGTCGGTTTTTTAGGGTCTTTTGTATTACATTTTATATATTTAATTTCTTTTATAATAATTTGAAACAAATCTTTTCACTCTTTTGTTTTAATTAAATGGTACTTTTATCTTTTACTTTACTTTACTTTTCTTTTATTTTCTTTTTATTTGTTTTCGATTTTATCTTTTTAGTCACGATTCGGTTTTTAGAAGCCTAAAAAATTGGGTCGTCACATATGTGTATCAGAGCAGTCAAGTTTTAGATTCTGTAAACTTTTTCTAAGATAGAGTCGTACACCTCTATGACTCAGCTCGACAACACGCCTAGCCTCGAACAGGTATGTAGTCTAACCCTTTTTAGTCGGTTTTGATATGATATAAAGAATTTAAACTTGATGTTTGCCTTGGGTTACGTGGGGGCTGTAATTATGCTTTAGGGCAATAAATAATGAATGTTCACTCTGTACGTCGATGCTATGTTCGAGTTATTGTGAGGAGGCCGAGAGGGGTCATGTTATAGTTTACTAGCCTTAGGAAGATAGAGAGGTGACGCCGCAGAGTGCGAGACGTCCAAAGATGTACTTGAGACTTTTCTAAGGCCTAGTATGAGGTGAATTACCTTGGACCTAGCCTCCTGTGACCATAATTTTAGATGTCAAGCATGCCTCCGTGGAGAGCACGTAGTAGGCCTAGACAGTATTGAGTATCCTTGGAGCAAACAACGTAGTAGACCCAGACAATATTGTTCTTACAAGGAAGGGTAGGCACGGTAGGAATTAAGCACCCCTCAAGCAAACTATTTTCACAAGTGAGCTTTGTTAAGTTGGAAGTCGAGAAATAAGATATACCTACATTGAGAGTGAAGCTATGGAGGTCATGGCTTCTTGTTTGGTTGGAGTCTTCACGAGCTAGTGCCAATTATGGACTTCCAAAAGCATGATGTGCGCTTTCTGCCTCTAATGAGATAGGGGTGTAGGATATTCCTATTGATGAATCGCCTAATATATAACCAGTTGCTTTGGACCTTGGTGGAGAGGACCAAATCCAAAAGCAACACGTGGTTATTAAAACCAGGAAACCGTGTTCTAACCTATCCTTTGTTCAAGGCATGCATGTTCACAAGGTGAAGGATGTGGAACTGTCAAGGTAGTCCAGTGAACCTCAGGGCGAGCACAGCAGGAAAAAGAGGTTAAGCTATGGCCATGCCTTCGCCGTCTGAAGGGAGAAAGTCCAGATGGGCGATAGTAAGAACCAACCCTTGTTTAGGTTATTTGGATTACAAGGAGTAGAACTCCAGTTTCACACACGAGTTGAATGCCATACTTGTGAAGCATTCTCGAGTAGAGGTAGAACTTTCAAACAACGTGATACTGTAAACTACCTGAGGATAGAGAGATGGTCACTTGTAAACAGGTAAGATTAGCAGAGACATGATATGTCTTAGAGAAGACACTGAACGTAACATCCTCAGAGTTTGAGGGAGGCTAGCTACCAAACAAGAGTTTTCAGAGATTTTTTTAGGGTCCTGTACAAGAACTTAAAAGGTTGACGTGCTCGAAAAAGCTAGTGATGAGATATCACTATGAGAGAAAATGTGACTAGCTCAGTCATAAAAGATACTACAAGGGCTAGCCTAGGTGAAGATAGAGAACTTATGCAAGGATCCTTTACTCCCAAAGAGCCCGTACTTGGCCTAGAAAGTATTAGTACTCAAGCGAGTTACATAATAAGACGTCTCGCTGAGAAGAAACTACGAGGCTATTTTGGAGAAGTAGTAAAGACCATCTTGATAAGGTAAGTATATCACCAGACGAGAATTAGAGAGGAATGCATACCTAAAGCAACCTTTAGAAGCCGCTATGAACATTATGAGTTCACAGTCATGTTTTGGGGTTTAATAACGCTCTCGTAGTATTCATGGAGTTGATGAACAAATGAAGAATTTTGGATTATGTTCATTAACGACATCCTGGAGTGTTTTAAGTCTGAAGTGGGGCACGAGGAACATCTGATGAAAGTTTTAATTCTACTGAGAACCTACATGTTATATGCTAGATTCACAAAGTGCGAATTATGACTGCAAGAGGTGGCCTTCCTTGGACACATGGTATCGAGGCAGGGAATAACCGTGGATCCTGATAAGACCAAAGTAGAGCATGAAGATCGCCTGCAAATGGTTTTAACTGTGTTGAGAACACCTCTATTGTATGTCAAGTTTTCTAAGTGTGAATTATAGCTATGAGAAGTAGCATTTTTATGACATGTGGTCTCAAGAGGAGAAATTATTGTGGATCCAGCTAAGGTTGAAGCTGTCATGTGGTGGCCAAGGCCTGTGACAGAGGTAAGAGGCTTTTTGGGCTTGATTGGCTACTACAGGAGATTTGACCAAGAATTCTTGAAATGTCGGTTGTGATGACTCAGTTGACCAAAAAAAAAAAAAAAAAAAA
>NW_019268601.1:32587-34667 GCF_002738365.1 Cucurbita moschata | reverse complement strand
GCATTAATTCGATTGTAATTTTCTTTTCTCTTTTTAGGATATGTTGTTAGTTAAATATGCTAATAGAATGACAAACACTTACCACATACTCTCTCTTTTTTTTCAACAAATTTTCTTCTGAGGTTTCTATTAGGTCGACGATTTCTTGGCGATGGTTCAAAGTCAACAGTACACTTTGTCTCTCCCTCTATTTTACTTTTGTTAGGTCACAATTACTTTTGCTGGTTTTAATGGATTCTTAAATTACATAGACAACAAAAAAAAACATTCATTTTCCTTCTCTGTTGTACACTCTATTTCTCTCCCTCTGTTTTACTATTGTAAAGTTTACAATTATATTTAACCAGTTTTAATCCATTCTTGAATTACATGACAATAAAAAATAATAAAAAAAAATTGTTTTTCTTTAATTTTGTTCGGACCAATTTTAATCCATTCTTGAATTACATTGAAAATAAAACACAGAATTTGTATCGAATGAATTACAATTTTATTATTATTATAATCTTTTAAAATTGTAGATAAAAATTGGGATTTACGTTCCATTTTTATCTAAAATTTGTGTATAAACTCTATTATGATATAATTTGAACATACATATACATACGTGCCTATGCTTTAAATATTTTGTTTTACTTCACCAAACTTTTCACCCAAACTTTTTACCTTATTTTTTTGGGTCACCATTTGTGCTTTAGGAATCCTTCCATATGACAAATTTAGATAAAAAAATCCTCCCATTTAGATATCCAATATTGTAGGAGATGGTTAATTAGTTTTCATGGAGAATATGAGGTTAAAATTCTAGTATATTTGAATGCTTAGAAATGCATGCTAAATACATGTTGTCTATTAAAACGGTAACATTCTGAAATTTTCTACTTAATTTAAGGTGTCACTGTATACATATCATGAATCTTGAATGTGGAAATACTTCATTTAAACTTTTATAAAACATAACCTTCATCTTAAAACACAGACATTGGCTTACGGGGTTTGAAAACATCTTTAAAAGATGACACAACCATAGACTAAACAAAATAAATAAATGTTTAAATTAAAAACATCCTATTCTAGCCTAAGTCTAAGAAAATAAATACGACTACCTTATGCATGTTCCATGGTCTCGATTTGCGATGTCGCCGTCAGCCATACAAGAATGTCTTGCTTTAACCTGAAACAAGACCTATCTTTTCAGTCTATTTTCCTACGGTACTACCCTAACGAATAAATTGGATGTGTACCATATACTCTACACACAACCCATATGTGCGAGTATGGATTCACCAGTCAGTTCACACACCGCTGGGCCACTTTTCTTGCTGTGCGAGCATACTCTGAGAGCTAATTAAACTAGACACCTTTAGAACTAGTAATTATCACGACAACATTAGGTTAAACATAATGTTTGTTTTTCTACCTGACAGTCGTAGCATTATGATAAACATAATGAACGTTTTTCTGCTTCGTCATCGTAGCATTATGATAACCATAATGATTGTTTTTCTGCCTCGTAACGTACACGTCCGTACTATCGTGAAGCGTAAGGGATATCCCCCAATGCATGAGCACACAATAATGCATGAGATCCCAACATTTTTTCATTTTTATTATCATTTAATACAACCCCGCTAGCATTCCGTACATATCATATCGTTTTTCATATCTTTTATGCATATGCCGGGGTTGTATTAAATGATAACTTATCATAGCCTTAACATTCTTATATCTATCATAATCATATCGTTACATGAACGTACCTTAGTCATATCGTTACAAGAACATATCCTAACGCTATCGTTCTATCAATCTATATAATCCTTACTTTTAGAGTAATCCTAACGCTATCGTTCTATCGTTCAATGTTCATAGGCTATACATGTATTTGAGTAATTTTAAAGCATATTGCTTTCATTTCACCTATTCTTAAATGATTTTTTTTTAAAATTTGGAATTTCTATATTTGTGTTGATTGGGAAACGACTTTTTAAAGTTCCATCTATCATTTTTCTTATTGGACTTGGTGGAAAGTAAATGAATTTAAATACATAATTTTATCAAAAGTTATTCAAAATATTTC
>NW_019268601.1:19238-31981 GCF_002738365.1 Cucurbita moschata | reverse complement strand
TTTTTTTTACTGGAAGGACGAATTACTGGTATTATTATTTTAGGAAAGGAGTGGTGAAAGGTCAAAGGAGAGAGAGGTGGGAAATAAATTACCTTTTCTTTTTTTCTTTCTTCTTTATATCTATGGCAGACTCATCATCCCACGACTAAGGAAGTTTTGAAGAGATATTTGGAGAAGGACGTGTGAGAAATTGGTGGAGAGAGGGATGGGTTACTTTTTATTTTTTATTTTTTTATTTTTATTATTATTTATTTTAAATTATGCCATTTATAAAAAAACAAATTAAGAATAATTTTTATAGAAAAATGGTTAACTCCATCTATAAACTTGTTACATGAAAGTTCGAACTTGAAATTGATGTCATGAGCACACGTAGGTTAACTTGGATTTCAAAATACAAAATTGAACTTTCATTAAGGATAAATTCATGGCAACAACTTAAGCTAATCAGGTATGTGGTCTTTCTATCGGCTTGGTTGGAAGACTTATCTTATGTACGACGACACGTGTCCAGTGACCCTTGCATGTATCATTTATGCTTTCATATTATATGATGATGTGATGATGTTATATAATGACGTAATGGCGTTAAATGATGATGTGTTGATGTTATTATTATTTATTTATTTATTGGGCTATTACAAAAACAATTTTAAATCATGTCATTTATAAAAAAAACAAATTAAGAAGAATTTTTATCATATTTAAATAAATGAACATAGAAGTCTATTTGTTTGAAATCTCCCGATAACAAAATTAAGAAAACTACTCCTCTATCATCAAACCTCTCAAAATGATAAGTTTACTATATTTATTTTTTTTATCCTCGTATATCTCTCGTAAATGTAATTGATATGCTTATCATCTTTTTATCTTATCAATAGACTAAAAATGATAAATCTATCGTATTTAATTTTTTTCTATCGATAATTTTTTTCGTATTCATTTTTCAAAGTCTATAATGATACAATATAAGAATGATATATTAGTTGTAATGACCCTAAATTTCTACATACTCAGAGTCTCTACTAATGTCTCAGACTCATCTCTCATGCGGAAATATAACTCTTAAAAGAAAACATCATCTATAGTATAAATATCCAAAACATTAAAAACATCCTCTCCTCTGAAATGCATAACAACTACTCTAACCTAAAATATGCTTATGAACATACAAGATGCATCCGTTCCCTCTCTCATCTCTTTGTTACATTAAGTAACACATGATCGTGAATTTTATATTAATATCCTTTTCATACTTTTAGGGTTGTGTCTTAGGTCGATCTAACGACATGATGCAATATGACACTGATCATCATATAGCATGCTAAATATGAAAAACATCATCATATTAAACCATGCAAAAATCGTATTCATCATAAAGCCATCACGTGCATCACACGTAATATGTATGTCATGCATCATATAATATAATATAATATAATATATATATATATATATATATATATATTACACATATCATCATGCATCATAACTCATACATCAGTAACTCATATAATTTCTAGCATATCCTATAGTAGGACCATTTAATGGACTAGTTTAAGTTGTTGTCACTAATTTAAAGTTCGATTCTATCATTTGAAATCCAAGTCAACCTATGTGAGCTTATGACATCCGTTTGTTCTTTGAAATCCAAGTCAGTCCATGTGAGCTTATGACATAAGTTTCAAATTTGAACTTCTGTAACATTATTCCTCTAATTTACAATAGTTCATGTGTTAAATTTTATGCGAACATTAGAGTTTTTGTAGGAATAAAGCGTTGGAATATTATACATATATCTATATCATTTTATTTTTATTAAAAAAATTCATTTTCTATGGTTACTAATCATGGGATTACTGTTAAAAAAAAATAGATAGATAAGAGTTATTTTAACTTCCATGGTACTTTCTTGTCTTTTATTTATCATTTAATTCTATTTAGAGAAAGTTTTTTTTGTTTATTTTTTTCTATATTTACTTTCATGTCGGTATCATTTAATTCTATTTAATTATATTCACTAAATGTTACTTTTTTTTTCTTTCTCTTATGTATTTATATTTGTGTTTAGTTTTAATTTTTAAATCACTATTTTTTTTTTCTTTGTATTTATTTTCTTTATGTATTTACTCTCCATTTTCTTTCTTGTTTATTTATTTATTGTTATTATTATTATTTCCCACTTCGTTAACTAATTCCTCTTACATTTAATTTTTTTTTAATTTAATTCTATTCCATATTTTTATTGGCATACTGGCATATGGTTAATTAATTCTGTTTTCAAAATCTATTTTTATGTATGGCTAAGATTTGATAATTTATAATTGCAATAGAGAAGAGAACATAATTGCAATAGGGAAGAGAATTGGGAAGATACATTGTTGGTGTGATTTCCTAAGAATAGAATTAAAATAAAAGATTTACTAAGAACAGAATTAAAATAAAAGAAAAGAAAATTTTTAATTCTATTCCCATATTTTTATTGGCCTATTCTTGGTAGAGAAGATACGTAATTGCAAGAAATTAGGGAAGATACATCATTGTAATAGAATTAGGAAACATCTAAGCTATAATGGATGTGATTTGCTAAAAACAGAATTAAAATAAATATTCACTAAAAACAAAATTAAAATAAAATATTTCCTATAAAAGAAAAATTTTAATTCTATTTTTATTGGTCTATTTTTATTAATTTTTCTAAATCTTACCGTATAATCGTTGTGGTTTATTACAAAAACAAAATTAAAATTCAATTCTATTCTCATATTTTTATTGGTCTATTTTTATTAAATTTTTTTCTAAATTTTACCAGGTCAATGATTTTGTTTATCTCCCTAAAAATAGACCTAATCTATAATGGGTGTGATTCCCTAACGAGAATTAAATTTAATTCTATTCTTATATTTTTATTCGTCTATTTTTATTAATCGTTTTTTAAATCCTACCATATTTTTATTTGTCTATTTTTATTAATCGTTTTTTAAATTTTATCATATTTTTATTGGTTAATGATTTTGTTTATCTCCTAAAAATAAACCAAAGTTATAATTGATGTTATTTCCTATAAACAGAATAAAAATTTAATTTTATTTGTCTATTTTTGTTAATCGTTTTCTAAATCTAACCATATTTTTATTGGTAGAGCTAAGTTAGAATACTAATTAAAATTAAAAAAAAAAAAGAAATATATATATATATATTTAAATTCTATTCCCATATTTGTTAATTAATTCATATTTCTTGGACCTACTTTTGTTAATCCATTCTGATTTAGAAATCTCCCTCTTTCTTTTATCTATTTATTTCTTTTCTTTTCCTCTATTTCTTATCTATATATTTTATTTTTTAATTAATTGGTATTCTGACCAATCTTAGTCGATTATTTGGTTAGGATATGATAATTTGATATACATAATATACATAATTGCAATGGAGTTAAGAGAAGATCTACGCTATAATTGCTATGATTTCCGAAAATAAATTAAAATAAAAGAAAAGAAAAAATATAATATATATCTTAACAATATAGGGTTCTATCAAAATGCCTCGCATTTTTTTTTTATGTTTCTTTTTTGCATAACCTGATATTCCGGTGTGAGGGGTTGTTTTGGCAAAACCTATATTGTGGCCTATTCTAGCGTGACCACGAGTGGAAAAGGGATGAGCCTTGAGTGGAGAGAAGTGTGGGGCTAGTTTTTATCATATTCTTTTTTCTTCATTTATTTATTTGGGCTTTACATTAATTATAAATGAAAGTAAAATTAAAATTACCTAAGAAATGGTATGTGTTGTCATGTTTAAAAATATGCAAATTTTTTTACCCATTAATTTTTTTTTTTTAAAAAAAAAAGCTAAAATCTCACCGATTAACTTTCATATTTATGTCCATAATTGTTAAATTATAAATGTAAATCAATGAGTTAGAAATTAAAATTATAGTTCTAGTGGATATTTTGAATATAAGGTAAAGAAATATTATTATCAAAGTTTTAGAATAAAAAAATTTTAAGACTAAATTATTCTCTTTCACGCCGGTTATTAGAGTCCCTCACCATAAAGTTGAATCATCACATTAGATAGAAGATAGAAAATTAGAGACTTCATTGTAATACATCTTTAGATAACCTAATTAAGCTTGCTAATATCGGGAGGCATTGGCTTTTAGAAGATGTTGCTGGATTTCGGCTAACTGGAATGCGCATCTTGGTGCCTAAATCCAATTGAGACTCTTGGGAGATTTTGCTGGATTTGTTCCAGCTGGGACACGCCTCTTGGTGCCTAAACTTGAGGGAGGGCTTTCCGGAGATGTTGCTGATTTTGGGCCATTTGGTACACGCCTCTTGGTGCCTAGACCCAATGTAGGCTAGAAATGTGGCTGAATTTAGTCCCGTTGGGACAAATCTCTTGGTGCCTAAATTTGAGGGAGGCCTTTCAGGAGATGTTACAGGATTTGGCCCGTTGGTTTGTTGAATTTGGTCATGTTGGGACACATCTCTTGGTGGCTAAATTTGAGGGAGGGCTTAAAGGAGATGTTGCTGGATTTGGGCCAGTTGGTACACGCCTCTTAGTGCCTAAACCCAATGGAGGCATTTCGGGAGATGTTGCTGGATTTGGTTCTGTTGGGACATGCCTCTTGGTGGCTAAACTTGAGGGTGGGCTTTCAGGAGATGTTGCTAGTTTTTGGCCAGTTGAGACACGCCTCTTAGCTCCTAGACCCAATGGAGGCGTTTTGGAAGATGTTACTGAATTTGGTCCTGTTGGGACACGCCTCTTGGTGTTTAAATTTGAGGGAGGGCTTTCAGGAGATGTTGCTGGTTTTTGGCCAGTTGGAACACGCCTCTTAGCTCCTAGACTCAATGGAGGGGTTTCAGGAGATGTTACTGAATTTGGTCCTGCTGGGACATGCCTTTTGGTGCCTAAATTTGAGGGAGGGCTTTCAGGAGTTGTTGGTTTTTGGCCAGTTGGGACACGCCTCTTGGTGCCTAGACCTAATGGAGGCGTTTCGGGAGATGTTGCTGGATTGGTCTAGTTGGGATACGCCTCTTGGTGCCTAAACTTGACGGAGGGCTTCAGGAGATGTTGCTGGATTTGGGCAAGTTGGGACACGCCTCTTAGCTCCTAGACCCAATGGAGGTGTTTCAGGAGATGTTGCTGGATTAGGTCCAGTTAGGACACGACTTTTGGTGCCTAAATTTGACGAAGGGCTTCAGGGATGTTGCTGGATTTGGGCCAATTGGGAAACGCCTCTTAGCTCCTAGACCAAATAGAGGTGTTTCGAGAGATGTTGTTGGATTAGATCCAGTTGGGACATGCCTCTTGGTGCCTAAACTTGAGCGAGGGCTTTTAGGAGATGTTTTCTGGATTTGGGCCAGTTGGTACACGTCTCTTAGTGCCTAGATCCAATGGAGGCGTTTCAGGAGATGTTGCTGGATTTAGTACAATTGGGACATGCCTTTTAAGTCCTAAAGAAAGCATATTGCCACTCTCATCCCACAGAGTGGTGTCGTTCTGGAGCGTCAGTCCCTTGTCGGTTTTTTAGGGTTTTTTGTATTTCATTTTTTATTTGTAATTCCTTTTGTAATAATTTGAAACAAATATTTTCACTATTTTATTTTAATTAAATGGTATTTTTATCTTTTACTTTACTTTTCTTTTCTTTTATTTTATTTTTGTTTGTTTTCGATTTTGTCTTTTTAGTCACGATTTGGTTTTTAGAAGCCTCGAAAATTAGGTCGTTACAGATTGGTATCAGAGCAATCAGGTTTTAGATTTTGTAGACTTTTTCTAGGATAGAGAGTCGTAGACCTAGACAATATTGTTCTTACAAGCAAGGGCAGCCACGGTAGGAATTAAGCACCCCTCAAGCAAACTATTTTCACAAGTGAGCTTGATTAAGTTGGAAGTCGAGAAATAAGATTCACCTACATTGAGAGTGAAGCTATGGAGGTCATGGCTTCTTGTTTGGTTGGAGTCTTCACGAGCTAGTGCCAATTATGGACTTCCAAAAGCATGATGTGCGCTTTATGCCTCTAATGAGATAGGGGGTGTAGGATATTCCTATTGATGGATCGCCTAATATATAGCAAGTTGCTTTGGACCTTGGTGGAGAGGACCAAGTCCAAAAGCAGCACGTGGTTATGAAAACCATGAAACCGTGTTCTAACCTATCCTTTGTTCAGGGCATGCATGTTCACAAGGTGAAGGATGTGGAACTGTCAAGGTAGTCCAGTGAACCTCAGGGTGAGAACAGTAGGAAAAAGAGGCTAAACTATGGCCACGCCTTCGCCATCTGGAGGGAGAAAGTCTAGATGGGCGATAGTAAGAACCAACCCTTGTTTAGGTTATTTGTTTTACAAGGAGTAGAACTCCAGTTTCACACACGAGTTGAATGCCATACTTGTGAAGCATTCTCGAGTAGAGGTAGAACTTTCAAACAACGTGATACTGTAAACTACCTAAGGATAAGGAGATGGTCACTTGTAAACAGGTAAGATTAGCAGAGACATGATATGTCTTAGAGAAGACACTGAATGTAGATTCCTCAGAGTTTGAGGGAGGCTAGCTACCAAACAAGAGTTTTCAGAGATTTTTCTAGGGTCCTGTACAAGAACTTGAAAGGTTCACGTGCTCGAAAAAGCCAGTGATGAGATATCACTATGAGGGAAAATGTGACTAGCTCAGTCATAAAAGATACTACAGGGGCTAGCCTAGGTGAAGATAGAGAACTTATGCAAAGATCCTTTACTCCCAAAGAGCCCGTACTTGGCCCAGAAAGTATTAATACTCAAGAGAGTTACGTAACAAGACGTCTCGCTGAGAAGAAAGTTGGGCAAATGAGAGGAAACTATGAGGCTATTTTGGAGAAGTAGTAAAGACCATCTTGATAAGGTAAGGATATCACCAGACGAGAATTAGAGAGGAATACATACCTAAAGCAACCTTTAGAAGCCGCTATGAACATTATGAGTTCATAGTCATGTTTTGGGGTTTAATAACGCTCTCGTAGTATTCATGGAGTTGATGAACAAATGAAGAATTCTGGATTATGTTCATTAACGACATCCTGGAGTGTTTTAAGTTTTAAGTGGGGCACGAGGAACATCTGATGAAAGTTTTAATTCTACTGAGAACCTACATGTTATATGCTAGATTCACGAAATGCGAATTATGACTGCAAGAGGTGGCCTTCCTTGGACACGTGGTATCTAGGCAGGGAATAACCGTGGATCCTGGTAAGACCAAAGTAGAGCATGAAATCGCCTGCAATTTAAATGTGTTCAGAACACCTTTGTTCTATGTCAAGTTTTCTAAGTGTGAATTATAGCTATGAGAAGTAGCATTTTTATGACATGTGGTCTCAAGAGGAGAAATTATTGTGGATCCAGCTATGGTTGAAGCTGTCATGTGGTGGCCAAGGCCAACAACTGTGACAGAGGTAAGAGGCTTTTTGGGCTTGATTGGCTATTACAGGAGATTTGTCCAAGAATTCTCGAAAATGTCGGTTGCGATGACTCAGTTGAAAAAAAAAATCCCTTTTGGTGGACATCAGATTGGGAAGCAAGCTTCCAAGAGTTGAAAAGGAAGTTGGTGATTGCACCAGTCTTCATTGTGTATAGTGGCGCCTCAGCGAAGGGCTTGAGTTGTGTACTTATGCAGAATTGGAAAGTAATTGCATACGTTTCTCTGGACAATTAAAGGAATATGAGTGGAATTATCCTACCGATGATTTGGAGCTAGCTGTCGTGGTGTTCGCACTAAAGACATAATGACATTATCAGTATGGTGAGAGAATCTAAGTGTACACTGACCACAAGAACCTTAAATATTTTTTTTCACCTAGAAGGAGTTGAATATGAGACAAAAAGGAGTTGGCTCGAGCTAGTGAAAGACTATGATGTTGAGACCGTATGTCATCCTGGCAAGGCTAATGTGGTAGCTGATACCTTGAGTAGGAATCAACCTACACCTCTACATTGGTCACTCAATAGAGCAAGCTTCAAGATAAGATCCAAAGAGCTGGGATTGATATAGTAGATAAGAACATCTCTGCACAACTAGCTCAGTTCCTTGACGATATTTTTCTTGTAATTTATTTCTAACCGTAGAGATAATTATCTTAATCTGAAGATGGCAAGAAACATCAATACCTACCTCCTTTGACGAATGTTAGAACTCCTACTCCCAATCCAAATTCCATATTTATGGGTAATACTCCCTAGATTAACCTACCCAATTTTCAAATTCTAACTCTTAGAGTATCTCACGAATCTGAAGTAAATTCGAGAATCTAGATTCAAAAACTTTACCTTTATATTTTACTCGCTTCTTGATAGTTTTGGACGATTTAAGAGTAAAAAATGTTCTCCTATTTGTTCTGTTAAGATTTCGTGAAGAAGGCTGGACCGAAATCGGATTCCTCGTGGCCCGACCGTTACCTCCCTCTCTCTCTAGAACTTTATTTCTCTTTAGAGCTTTGGTTCTCTCCCTATTTCTTTTTCTACTCTTTTCTTTTCCCTCTTATTTTTTTCTCCTTTTAGTCTTATGTTACTCACTTAATTTCAGGGGCTGAGAAGGGAGGGTAAAATGACCGAATTATCCCTCCAGGTTTGACTTTGACCCTATTTATAATTTTCCTTTTATTTCTAAGCATTTTTTCTTTTCTGTCTAATCTCAACTTCGTTCTCTAAGACCCTCCATCAAATCTTGGAAATTCAGTTTCAAAGGTAAAATTAGATTTTTCATTTTTAGTGGAGGCTCGAGCCTTACAACTTAATTGTTTCAGTAAAAAATCAATTTCACTTTTCATTGTTCTAAATTATGTTTAGCAGTAAAACTTAAATTTAAAATATGTCAAGATTATTTGGTGCGGATTGATCATTCCATCTAAATATTGTTTGTCATAATATTATATAGTACAAATAATAATAATTTATCAGATTTCCCTCTCTCTCCCTATTTCTCTCTTTTTTACTTTGGTTAGGTTCACAATTATTTTGGCCAGTTTTAATCCATTTTCCCTCATTTTTTCTGCCTGTGTTTCTGTTATTTTTTTTATTTTGATCACAATTTTAATGTTGGATAATTTTCTATAACGACTAAAATGATAACAAAAATCTAAATAATTGAAACATGATAAAAGAGAAGAAATCATGAACTTTTTTCTTTTTGTAAATCAGACTATCTTTCCCATTTCATTTTCTTTTTAAAAGAATGGCAACATCTCTTTTATGAAATTTATCATTTTTTTTTTTTTTTTAACAAAATTATCGGACGGTTGGAGGTGTTGAGGAGAGACATGTAGAGGGATGGTATCCATTGCAATGTTATTATTATTATTCATTGATTTTTAGAACAACCTTTCACATTATAATCTTTTAAAATTTAAAATAAAAATTGGGATTTACCTTCCATTTTTATCTTAAATTTGTGTATAAACTCTATTTTGATATAATTTAAACCTATATATATAGTTACCTGCCTATGCTTTAAATATTTTGTTTTACTTCACCAAAATTTTTACCTTATTTTTTTGGGTGGGCCTATGTGCTTTAGGAGTCCTCCCATATTGGCTGGACAAATTTAGATAAAAATCCTCCCATTTAGATACCCAAAGATCTTGTAGGAGATGGTTAGTTAGTTTTGATGGAGAATATGAGGTTAAAATTAGTATATCACATTGAATGCTTAGAAAAAAGCATGCTAAATAAATATTGTCAATTAAAACTCTAACGACTTCAAAAAAAAATCACCTTCATCTTAAAACATAGTTATTGAATTACTTGGTTTGAAAACACCTTTAAAAAAATGACACAAAAAAAAGACTAAACAAAATAAATAAACATTTAAATTAAAAACATCATATTCTAGCATAAATCTCAGAAAATACATACGAGCATGTTCCATGGTCTTGAGTAAAGACTAAACAAAATAAATAAACGTTTAAATTAAAAACATCCTATTTTAGCCTAAGTTTAAGAAAATAAATACAAGTACCCTATGCATGTTCCATGGTCTTGAGTTGCGATGCCGTCATTAGCCATACAGGAATGTCTTGCCTTAACCAGAGAAGTAGTACATGGCTAAATACTCATATCCCACTATTGGGGTTTAAATGCAATAACATACGAATGCAATGACAAGACCTATCTTTTCGGTCTATTTTCCTATGATACTATCCTAACGGGTAACTTGGATGTGTACCATATACTCTACACACAGTCCATACGTGCGAGTATGAACTCACCAGTCAGTTCACACACCGCTAGACCACTTTCCTTGTGGTGCGAGCATACTCTGGGAGCTACTTAAACTATACACCATTAAAACTAGTAACCGTCACGACAGCATTAGGTTAAAAATAATGTTTGTTTTCTTGCCCGACAGTCGTAGCATTATGATAAACATAATGAATATTTTTCTGTTTGGTCATCGTAGCATTATAATGATTATTTTACTCCCTCGTAACGTACGCGTCCGAACTATCGTGAAGGGTAATGAGTATCCCCCAATGCATGAGCACACAATAATGCATGAGGTCCTAACATTTTTCCATTTTCATTATCATTTAATTCAACCCCGCTAGCGTTCCATACATATCATACTGTTTCTCATATCATTTATCATATCTTTTATGCATACATTGGAGTTGTATTTCATGCTCGTCGTTTTGCATGTCAATCACATCATATCATTGAAATTACATAAATATATCATATAATAACATTTCATGCTTCGAGACAGAACAATGTTCATCATGTACATATCATACCATAACATATCGCATCACAATATATCATATAAAAAACATGTCAATTATCACATATCTCGTACCATAACTTATTTCATATCATTTTCATATCATATTGTGTGTGTGCACGCGCGCGCCTGCGCGGGTGCGTGCGTGTGCGCGCGCGCATATGTACATATATACATACGTGTACATATGTGTGTATATATGTACACGTATACATACGTGTACATATGTGTGTATATATATGTATTTATATATACATATGTGTATATGTATATATATCCGTCATTCACATGTCATATCATAATCATAGGATATCGTAAACACTTCGTGGTCATATCATTCCCTAACTGATCATAGCCTTAACATTCTTATATCTACCATGATTATATCGTTACGGAACGTATCCTAACGCTATCGTTCTATCAATCTATCATAATCCTATCCATTTTTACCCATAACCTAACCATATTATTTTATCAATCAATTGTGACCACATCATTTTTATCAATCTCTCATATCCATAACACTTCGATACTTAACTTAACGTTTCATGAACATACCTTACTCCTATCATTACATTAGGTTTAGTGCATGTTTCTTGTATCCTATCTCAAACATATCATTGAATACATCGTACCATAAATATTATCATACAATTCACAGATTATAACATATACATATCATATCATAAGCATGTCGATTCATAAACAATTCGCACATATCAATATATATGACACATGCATAACTACATGGTACGTGTCAACATCAAATACAACCATGCCGATAGTAAGACCACGTACCTGATTAGCTCAGGCTGATGTCACGAATTTATCCGTATTGAAAGTTTGATTTTGTTTATTGAAATCCAAGTCAACCTATATGAGCTTATGACATCAGTTCCTTGTTTGAACTTCTACAAAATTGTTTCTCTAATTTACATTAGTTCTTGTGTTATACTTCATGTGAATGTTAGAACCTTTGCATGAATTAAGTCTGGAATTATTTATATATATTTGTTAGAGTTATTTTCATACAAACCATGTAATACCTTTAACATTTTTCAGCTATTCTACTTTCTCTTGTTTAATACCTTTAACCTTTGTTTTTTTTCCCTCCTTTTAATTATATTCACAATCTTCCCCTTTTTATCTCCATTTATTTCTTTTTCCCCGTTAGTTTTAGCCAATTTTTTTTAATCAATTCTTACTTTCTCTCAAAATGGCCAGGGCATTTCCTATCAAAATGGCTAGAGCATTTCGTATAGGGCATTTCCTAAAACTCGTACAAAATTCTTATAATTTAATCTCTCATTCAAAACTAATTAACGGTAACTAAATTAATATCCTTCAATAAAATAAATTAATTAACTATAACCAAATTAATATCATTCAATAAAATAAAAGAAAGACTCCTAACCTCTTCAAATGACATATAGCCCAACTTAATCTAAACATTTTTTTGTTTTTACACTTTTGTCCCTACCTTAAATCTGCCTTTTTTTTATTTTTATTTTTATTTTTTTTATATTCGTTTATTTTTCATTTTTTTTATATCCGTTTATTTTTTATTTTTTTATATCTGTTTGTTTTTATAAATTACTGTGTAACATTGTTGTTTTAAGAAAGGAGTGGGGAAAGATCAGAGGAGAGAGAAGTTTTGAGGAGAGATATTTAAGGTAAGAGATGTGAGAAATGGGTGGAGAGAGAGGGACGGGTTACCTTTTATATTTTAATTTATTATTATTATTATTATATTTATTTATTTATTATTATTATTTTTTTTTGAGAAAAGCTAAAGTTTCGCTAGTTAACATGAATTATATCATTTGAAAATATCCAAAGTTACATAAATTGGTAGAAACCTTCATATTTATGTCATGATTTTTCATATTTATGTCTATAATTATTAAATTATATAATGTTAATCAATAATGTAGAAATTAAAATTATATCTTCATAAGTGAGGGAGATTTTGAATAAAAGGTAAA
>NW_019268601.1:10824-17773 GCF_002738365.1 Cucurbita moschata | reverse complement strand
AGGCTGATGTCACGAATTTATCCGTATTGAAAGTTTGATTTTGTTTATTGAAATCCAAGTCAACCTATATGAGCTTATGACATCAGTTCCTTGTTTGAACTTCTACAAAATTGTTTCTCTAATTTACATTAGTTCTTGTGTTATACTTCATGTGAATGTTAGAACCTTTGCATGAATTAAGTCTGGAATTATTTATATATATTTGTTAGAGTTATTTTCATACAAACCATGTAATACCTTTAACATTTTTCAGCTATTCTACTTTCTCTTGTTTAATACCTTTAACCTTTGTTTTTTTTCCCTCCTTTTAATTATATTCACAATCTTCCCCTTTTTATCTCCATTTATTTCTTTTTCCCGGTTAGTTTTAGCCAATTTTTTTTAATCAATTCTTACTTTCTCTCAAAATGGCCAAGGCATTTCCTATCAAAATGGCTAGAGCATTTCGTATAGGGCATTTCCTAAAACTCGTACAAAATTCTTATAATTTAATCTCTCATTCAAAACTAATTAACGGTAACTAAATTAATATCCTTCAATAAAATAAATTAATTAACTATAACCAAATTAATATCATTCAATAAAATAAAAGAAAGACTCCTAACCTCTTCAAATGACATATAGCCCAACTTAATCTAAACATTTTTTTGTTTTTACACTTTTGTCCCTACCTTAAATCTGCCTTTTTTTTATTTTTATTTTTATTTTTTTTATATTCGTTTATTTTTCATTTTTTTTATATCCGTTTATTTTTTATTTTTTTATATCTGTTTGTTTTTATAAATTACTGTGTAACATTGTTGTTTTAAGAAAGGAGTGGGGAAAGATCAGAGGAGAGAGAAGTTTTGAGGAGAGATATTTAAGGTAAGAGATGTGAGAAATGGGTGGAGAGAGAGGGACGGGTTACCTTTTATATTTTAATTTATTATTATTATTATTATATTTATTTATTTATTATTATTATTTTTTTTTTGAGAAAAGCTAAAGTTTCGCTAGTTAACATGAATTATATCATTTGAAAATATCCAAANATTTTAACTTCCATGTACTAATTTTATTTTGGTTTAGCATTTAATTCTATTTATAGAAAGTTTTTATTTTATTTATTTATTTTTCTATATTTACTTTTATGTCTATATCATTTAATTCTATTAAATTCTATTAAATTCTATTTCCTAAATGTTACATTATTTTTCTTTTTTTTTTTTTATTATTTATTTGTGTGTTTGTGTTTAGTTTTTAAATCATTATTTTTTTTTTTTCTTTGTATTTTCTTTCTGTATTTACTCTCCTTCTTGTTCCAAAATTTTTTGACCTATTTTTGTTAATCAATTTCTTTCCCATTTTTTTTACCAATTTAATTTTATTTCCATATTTTTATTGGCTTTGTTAATTAATTCTTAATTCTGTTTTCAAAATCTGTTTTTATGTAGAGCTAGGATCTGATAATTTTTTTTGACTTAATCTACGTAATTGCAACAAAATTTAGAAAGATACATAATTGCAATTGGAAGAATATAGAATTAGGGAAGATACATCATTGTGTGATTTACTAAGAATAGAATTAAAATAGAAGAAAAGAAATTTTTTAATCTTATTCTCATTGGACTATTTTTGTCGGAGAAGATACATAATTGCATGAAATTAGGAAAGATAAATGATGGGAATAGAATTAGGAAAGATCTAAGCTAAAAAAAATCTAAACTATAATTGGTGTGATTGGCTAAAACCATAATTAAAATAAAAATAAAATTAAAATAAAATATTTCCTAAAAATAGAATTTAAATAAAATAAAAGAAAATTTTTAATTCTATTTTTATGGGTCTCTTTTTGTTAATTTTTCTAAATCTTACCCTATATTTATTAGTTTAGTTACAATGGTTGTGATTTATAAAAACAGAATTAAAATTTATTAGTTTAGTTACAATGGTTGTGATTTATAAAAACAGAATTAAAATTTAATTCTATTCTCATATTTGTATTGGTCTATTTTTGTTAATGGTTTTCTAAATCTTACCATATTTTTATTTGTCTGTTTTTGTTAATTGTCTCGTAAATCTTACCATATTTTTATTGGTCTAATTTTATGAATTTTTTTTTTTTAAATCTTACCATATTCCTACGGTCATTAATTTTTTTTTTTTAAATCTTATTATCTCCCTAAAAATAGATCTAATCTATAATTGGTGTGATTCCAATAATAAAATTTAATTTTATTTCCATATTTTTATTTGTCTATTTTTGTTAATCGTTTCCTAAATCTAACCACGGTAACCTTAAAGTAGAATACAGAATTAAAATTAATATATATATATATATATATATATATATATATATATATATATTTTATTCTCATATTCGTTAATTAATTCTGTTTTCTAAAATCTTCCTCGACCTATTTTGTTTAATAAATTCTAGTTTTCAAATCTTCCTCTCTTTCTTTATCTATTTATTTATTTTCCCCTCTATTTCTCATCTGTATATTTCATTTTTTAAATGATTGGTATTCTGGGCAATCTTAATCGATTATTTGGCTAGGATTTGATAATTTGATCTACATAATATACCTAATTGCAATGGAGTTAGGAGAAGATATAGGCTATAATTGCTATGATTTTCGAAAATAAAATTAAAATAAAATAAAATAAAAGAAACAATCTAATATATACAACTAGAGGGGTTCTATCATAAAATGTCTGGTCTGGCATTTTTTTTTTAATTTTTCTGTTTCTTTTTTGCATAACGTGATAGTGGGTGTGAGGAGGTGTGAGGGGTTATTTTGGCAAAACCTATATTGTGGCCTATTCTAGCGTGACAACCAGATAGTTTGGAGAAGGAATGAAACGCTGTGGGGGAGAAGTTTTATTCAAACCTATTATTTATTTATTTGGGCTTTACATCCGTTATATATGACTGTGGGGGAGAAGTTTTATTCAAACCTATTATTTATTTATTTGGGCTTTACATCCGTTATATATGAAAGTAAAATTAAAATTACCTAAGAACCTATTATTTATTTATTTGGGCTTTACATCCGTTATATATGAAAGTAAAATTAAAATTACCTAAGAATAGGTCAGAAACAGTTGTCATATTTGAAATATGCAATTTTTTTTATCGATTTTTTTTTGACAAAAGCAAAAGTCTCACCAATTAACTTTTATATTTTGTACATGATTGTTAAATTATAAAGGTTAATAAATGAGGTAGAAATTAAAATTATATGTTCTAATGGAGATTTTGAATATATGGTAAAGAAATATTATTATAAAGTTTTAGAATAAAAAGATTTTAAGACTAAATTATTCACCGCGGTTATTAGAGTCCCTCACCATAAAGTTGAATCATCACATAGAAAATTAGAGACTTCATTGTAATACATCTTTAGAGAACCTAATTAAGCTTGCTACTATCAAAGAGGTGTTGGCTTTCAGTAGATGTTGCTGGATTTGGGTCAGGTGGAATGGTCATCTTCGTGCCTAAACCCAATTGAGGCTTTTTGGGAGATTTTGCTGGATTTGGTCCAGTTGAGACACGCCTCTTGGTGCCTAAATTTGAGGGAGTGCTTTCAGGAGATATTGCTAGTTTTGGGCCATTTGGTATACGCCTCTTGGTGCCTAGACCCAATGTAGGCGGGAGATGTTGCTGAATTTGGTCCGGTTGGGACACATCTCTTTGTACCTAAATTTAAGGAGGGTTTTGAGGAGATGTTGCAGGATTTGGGCCGTTGGTTTGCTCAATTTGGTCATGTTGGGACATTTCTCTTGGTGTCTAAATTTGAGGGAGGGCTTTGAGGAGATGTTGCTGGATTTGGGTTAGTTGGTACATGCCTATTAGTGCCTAAACCTAATGGAGGCATTTCGGGAGATGTTGCTGGATTTGGTCCTATTGGGACACGCCTCTTGGTGGCTAAACTTGAGGGTGGGCTTTCAGGAGATGTTGCTGGTTTTTGGCTCTTGGGACACGCCTCTTAGCTCTTAGCCCCAATGGAAGCGTTTCAAGAGATGTTACTGAATTTGGTCCAGTTGGGATACGCCTCTTGGTGCCTAAACTTGATGGAGGGCTTCAAGAGATGTTGCTGGATTTGGGCAAGTTGGGACACGCCTCTTAGCTCCTAGACCCAATGAAGGTGTTTCGAGAGATGTTGCTGGATTAGGTCCAGTTGGGACACGCCTTTTGGTGCCTAAACTTGACGGAGGGCTTTAGGAGATGTTGCTGGATTTGGGCCAGTTGGGACACGCCTCTTAGCTCCTAGACCAAATAGAGGTGTTTTGGGAGATGTTGTTGGATTAGATCCAGTTGGGACACGCCTCTTGGTGTCTAAACTTGAGGAAGAGCTTTTAGGAGATGTTGTTGGATTTGGGCCAGTTGGTACACGTCTCTTAGTGCCTAGACCCAATGGAGGCGTTTCAGGAGATGTTGCTAGATTTAGTCCGGTTGGGACATGCCTTTTAAGTCCTAAAGAAAGCACATTGCCACTCACATCTCACTGAGGGGTGTCGTTCTGGAGTGTCAGTCCCTTGTCGGTTTTTTAGGGTCTTTTGTATTACATTTTATATTTGTAATTTCTTTTATAATAATTTGAAACAAATCTTTTCACTCTTTTGTTTTAATTAAATGGTACTTTTATCTTTTACTTTACTTTACTTTTCTTTTATTTTCTTTTTATTTGTTTTCGATTTCATCCTTTTAGTCACGATTCGGTTTTTAGAAGCCTAAAAAATTGGGTCGTTACAGATGTGTATCAGAGCAGTCAAGTTTTAGATTCTGTAAACTTTTTCTAAGATAGAGTCGTACACCTCTATGACTCAGCTCGACAACACGCCTAGCCGCGAACAGGTATGTAGTCTAACCCTTTTTAGTCGGTTTTGATATGATATAAAGAATTTAAACTTGATGTTTGCCTTGGGTTACGTGGGGGCTGTAATTATGCTTTAGGGCAATAAATAATGAATGTTCACTCTGTACGTCGATGCTATGTTCGAGTTATTGTGAGGAGGCCGAGAGGGGTCATGTTATAGTTTACTAGCCTTAGGAAGATAGAGAAGTGACGCCGCAGAGTGCGAGACGTCCAAAGATGTACTTGAGACTTTTCTAAGGCCTAGTATGAGGTGAATTACCTTGGACCTAGCCTCCTGTGACCATAATTTTAGATGTCAAGCATGCCTCCGTGGAGAGCACGTAGTAGGCCTAGACAGTATTGAGTATCCTTGGAGCAAACAACGTAGTAGACCCAGACAATATTGTTCTTACAAGGAAGGGTAGGCACGGTAGGAATTAAGCACCCCTCAAGCAAACTATTTTCACAAGTGAGCTTTGTTAAGTTGGAAGTCGAGAAATAAGATATACCTACATTGAGAGTGAAGCTATGGAGGTCATGGCTTCAAGTTTGGTTGGAGTCTTCACGAGCTAGTGCCAATTATGGACTTCCAAAAGCATGATGTGCGCTTTCTGCCTCTAATGAGATAGGGGTGTAGGATATTCCTATTGATGAATCGCCTAATATATAACAAGTTGCTTTGGACCTTGGTGGAGAGGACCAAATCCAAAAGCAACACGTGGTTATTAAAACCAGGAAACCGTGTTCTAACCTATCCTTTGTTCAAGGCATGCATGTTCACAAGGTGAAGGATGTGGAACTGTCAGGGTAGTCCAGTGAACCTCAGGGCGAGCACAGCAGGAAAAAGAGGTTAAGCTATGGCCATGCCTTCGCCGTCTGGAGGGAGAAAGTCCAGATGGGCGATAGTAAGAACCAACCCTTGTTTAGGTTATTTGGATTACAAGGAGTAGAACTCCAGTTTCACACACGAGTTGAATGCCATACTTGTGAAGCATTCTCGAGTAGAGGTAGAACTTTCAAACAACGTGATACTGTAAACTACCTGAGGATAGGGAGATGGTCACTTGTAAACAGGTAAGATTAGCAGAGACATGATATGTCTTAGAGAAGACACTGAACGTAACATCCTCAGAGTTTGAGGGAGGCTAGCTACCAAACAAGAGTTTTCAGAGATTTTTTTAGGGTCCTGTACTAGAACTTAAAAGGTTGACGTGCTCGAAAAAGCTAGTGATGAGATATCACTATGAGAGAAAATGTGACTAGCTCAGTCATAAAAGATACTACAAGGGCTAGCCTAGGTGAAGATAGAGAACTTATGCAAGGATCCTTTACTCCCAAAGAGCCCGTACTTGGCCTAGAAAGTATTAGTACTCAAGCGAGTTACATAATAAGACGTCTCGCTGAGAAGAAACTACGAGGCTATTTTGGAGAAGTAGTAAAGACCATCTTGATAAGGTAAGTATATCACCAGACGAGAATTAGAGAGGAATGCATACCTAAAGCAACCTTTAGAAGCCGCTATGAACATTATGAGTTCACAGTCATGTTTTGGGGTTTAATAACGCTCTCGTAGTATTCATGGAGTTGATGAACAAATGAAGAATTTTGGATTATGTTCATTAACGACATCCTGGAGTGTTTTAAGTCTGAAGTGGGGCACGAGGAACATCTGATGAAAGTTTTAATTCTACTGAGAACCTACATGTTATATGCTAGATTCACAAAGTGCGAATTATGACTGCAAGAGGTGGCCTTCCTTGGACACATGGTATCGAGGCAGGGAATAACCGTGGATCCTGATAAGACCAAAGTAGAGCATGAAGATCGCCTGCAAATGGTTTTAACTGTGTTGAGAACACCTCTATTGTATGTCAAGTTTTCTAAGTGTGAATTATAGCTATGAGAAGTAGCATTTTTATGACATGTGGTCTCAAGAGGAGAAATTATTGTGGATCCAGCTAAGGTTGAAGCTGTCATGTGGTGGCCAAGGCCTGTGACAGAGGTAAGAGGCTTTTTGGGCTTGATTGGCTACTACAGGAGATTTGACCAAGAATTCTTGAAATGTCGGTTGTGATGACTCAGTTGACCAAAAAAAAAAAAAAAAAAAA
>NW_019268601.1:9694-10133 GCF_002738365.1 Cucurbita moschata | reverse complement strand
AAGGAAGAGGACCGAAATCGGCGACGGAAACGCCGCGGGAAAGAGAGAGAAAGCTCGCCGGAAAATCGGCCGAAGTCGGGTAAGGAAGACGAGATCCACGGATCCGGGTCAACCCGAACCCAGAACCCGGGAGAGCCAGCTCGTTCCTCCCTTGGCCTCTACCTTCGGCCCAGCCCAACTTCAGCGGCCCAAACCTCAAATCGGCCCAGAAGCTACGGTTCGGTTGAACCAACCCAGACCAGACCCACGATCCAATTGATCCGGCCTGCAAACCAAACTCCTGCGGCCCAGCCCAGTAAGCCGAGGCCCAACGATTAGTCTTGGCCCAGTAGCCCTCCATAGCCCACGACCCGAACCGGGCTGCGACCCGTGCTTCAACCCGACACTGTCGCCCGACGTGGCTTTCTCTGCTACTGCCACGTGTCACTCAACGGCGCAG
>NW_019268601.1:0-4881 GCF_002738365.1 Cucurbita moschata | reverse complement strand
GATATGTGGAAATTTAGGGTCGTTACAGTTGGTATCAGAGCTCTAGGTTTTAGATTCTGTAGACTAGCCTACGATGTAGGCTTGGCACGCTCCACGGTCCCAACGTCGATGCCCCGTCACCGTCAGGTACGCCTTGCATAAGATAAGAAAAGAGAAACGTTTTAAAACTCGCATGCATTTTTTTTTTATGTTGACATTACTGATATGGTTGTGATATTCCACGTATTTATTTAAAAGTATGATGTCATGTGTTGCATGCTAAGTAATTTTGGTTAGTAGCATGAGATGATGCTTAGCATGACGAATGTTTACTTCTTTGGCGTTACGATGTATTGTATAGGGTGCGTATTGTTATTTATATATATGCATAGTATTTAGGCCTTAGACTTAAGCAACCTTATATTGGTTTATAGAACCATGCCCAGAGGACGAGGAAGAGGAAGAGGAAGAGGAAGACGAGGAAGGGGGCGACCCCGTCGTAGAGAAATAGGACGAGGTGTGGCAGTAGGGGGCCCACCTCAAGAAAGATCAGAGACTGGGCCGGTAACAGTTACGCCGCCCCCAGTCTTACCGCCAGTTGAGCTACCTCCTCAAGCTCCACTACAAGCTGAGCCTCCACCACCAGTAGAAGCCCCACCCCAGCCTACCCTACCACTCCAAGTCGCACCTGAAGCTGCACCCCCAATAGGTGGAGTAGATGCTAATACTAGGTTAATGTGTGACTCGATCCAAGCCCTAATTCAAACCTTAGTAACCAATCAACAAGCCAGTCTACAACAGGCCCAGGAACAAGCCCAAGCACAGGCCCAGACACAGGCGTTGGCACTGGCACAAGTACAGGCACAGGTATAGGCCCAGGCACAGGCACAGGCCACTGCTCAGGCCAATCCCCCAGTAAACCCTCCACAACCTGTTAGATGTTCAAACTGGATAAGGGATTTCAAGAGATACGACCCTCGACCATTCACTGGTTCCCTAGTAGACCCCATAGAAGCCCAAATGTGGATTGCAGCGGTGGAAACCACCTTTGAGACTATGGAGTGCCCAGAGAACCAAAAGGTCGCCTGTGCAACCTTCGTCCTACAGAAGGACGCAGAGATATGGTGGAGAGATAACAAGACCCTTCTTAACCCAGAAGGGGGACCAATGAACTGGGAACGATTTAAGGAGGCCTTCCTTAAAGAATATTATCCTAAGTCTGAGCGACTTAAAAAGCAGCAGGAGTTCGCCCACCTGGTACAGGGCGGACTCACAGTGGAGAGGTACAACCGAGAGTTTAATAGACTCAAGAGATTCGCACCGTCCATGGTGGACACTGAGGAAAAGATGACAGAGAAATTTGTATTGGGTTTGGTACCAAGAATCCGCCGCATGTTGGAGGCGTTCAACCCAAAGACCTATGAGGAAGCCTTGAGAACTGCCAAGGCTTTAGAGAAACCAAAGGATGAGAAACGGCGTGAAGAGCGAGTTATAATTGGGCAGAAGCGTCCTCATGAATCAGGAGGCTCTGACCGTCCACCACCAGCACATAGGCACCGTTCCAATAACAGACCCGCTCCTAGATGGGATGAGCGACGCCCTCCCCGACGTACTGACAGGAACCCCAGGAATCAGGATGGGGCCAGAGGGAGGAGAGAGGAAGGGTGCACTATCTGTGGAAGACTACACGGTGGGAGGTGCATGGCTGGCAGCCGAGCGTGTTATAGGTGTGGTCAAGAGGGGCACATCGCCGTGAACTGTACGGCCGGAAATGCCGCAGCACAAGCAAACCTGCCCAGAGTAGTAGAGCAAACGGATCAACCAGCACCACCGCGAGCTCAAGCTAGGGCCTACGCGTCAACCAGCAGGGACACTGGGAGGTCCGACGCCGTGGTGACAGGTACACTGTCCATTTTAGGTCATTTCGCTTTTACCTTATTTGATTCTGGTTCCACGCATTCCTTTATTTCCATGCCTTTTGTTGTACAAGCGGGGTTCGAATTAGAACCCTTATTGCATGAAATGTCTGTAAGCACCCCTGCGGGGGTAGACTTAGTATCTAGGGATAGAGTAAAGAATGGCCAAGTAATCATAGGGAACCAAACTTTAAGCGTTGACCTGATAGTGGTAAACATGACAGATTTCGACGTCATACTAGGCATGGATTGGTTAGCTGAAAATCGAGCTAGTATAGACTGTCACCAAAAGGAAGTAAAATTTTCACCACCGATAGGACCTACCTTTAAATTTAAAGGCACAAATACCGGGATTACCCCCAAGGTAGTCTCGATGATGAAAGCAAAGAAGTTAGTCCAACAAGGTGGATGGGCTATATTAGCATGTGCTGTAGACGTGAGAGGAAAGGAAGAGACCCTAGTAAACGTGCCAATAGTAAACGAGTTTCCGGATGTATTTCCGGATGACTTACCTGGAATACCCCCTTCCCGAGCGGTCGACTTCGTCATCGAACTCGAGCCGGGAACTGGGCCTATTTCCAAAGCACCCTATCGCATGGCACCAGCTGAGTTGAAAGAACTCAAGGCGCAACTGCAAGACTTACTAGATAAAGGATTCATTCGACCTAGCGTGTCCCCCTGGGGTGCGCCAGTGTTGTTTGTTAAGAAGAAAGATGGATCGATGCGTCTGTGCATCGATTACAGAGAGCTAAACAAGAGGACCATAAAAAACAAATATCCTCTGCCTAGAATAGAAGACTTGTTTGATCAACTCAGAGAAGCAACAGTATTCTCTAAGATAGATCTTCGGTCCGGTTACCACCAAATTAGGATTAATGAAAAAGACGTACCAAAAACGGCATTTAGGACAAGGTACGGTCACTACGAGTTTGTAGTGATGTCATTTGGCCTCACCAATGCCCCAGCTGTATTTATGGAGTTAATGAACCGGGTATTCAAAGAATGCCTAGACATGTTTGTGATTGTGTTCATTGACGACATCCTCATATACTCGAGAACCGACCTAGAGCACGAGGAACACCTCCGAAAAGTCCTAACCACCCTAAGAGAGCACAAGTTGTACGCCAAGTTCTCCAAATGCGAATTTTGGTTACGACAAGTCTCTTTCCTAGGACACGTGGTGTCAAAGGACGGAATATCTGTAGATCCCACCAAGGTCGAAGCGATCACAAAATGGGAACGCCCAACTACGGTAACGGAAATAAGGAGTTTCCTAGGATTGGCGGGATATTATCGAAGGTTCGTACAGGACTTCGCTAAAATATCCTCGCCTTTAACAAAGTTAACAAAAAAAGGGGTGCCATTTAGATGGGATGATGCTTGTGAGGCAAGCTTCCAGAACCTAAAAGAGAGATTGGTAACCGCCCCGGTACTCATAGTACCCGAGAGCTCAGAAGGATATGTGATCTATAGTGATGCCTCCATGAAAGGACTGGGATGTGTGTTAATGCAACACGGCAAGGTTGTCGCATACGCATCTCGTCAACTTAAAGAATATGAAAAGAACTACCCTACCCATGACCTAGAGTTGGCTGCTGTAGTGTTCGCACTAAAAATCTGGCGACATTACCTGTATGGTGAAAAAACCCAAATTTTTACCGACCACAAAAGTTTGAAATACTTCTTCACCCAGAAAGAGTTAAACATGAGGCAGAGAAGGTGGTTAGAATTGGTGAAGGATTATGACGTAGATATCCAGTACCACCCTGGGAAAGCAAATGTGGTTGCAGATGCCTTGAGTAGGAAGACGGTCCACTCGTCGGCCCTCATTACAAGGGAAGTGAGGGTACAAAGAGAGTTCGAGCGAGCCAACATAGCTGTAGCGACCGAGGGAGTCATAGCACAGCTGGCCCGGCTCACAGTACAACCTACGCTTAGGCAGAGAATTATTACCTCCCAACGAGAGGATCCTAACCTACAGAAAGTCCTAGGACAGCTAGACGAAAGTCCAGTAGATGGATTCTCGAAGTCAGCAGATGAAGGACTATTGTGTCAGGGGCGCTTATGTGTGCCGGCAATAGAAGATTTAAGGAAGGAGATACTGATGGAGGCTCACAACTCGCCATTTGCCATGCATCCAGGAGGTACTAAGATGTACCAAGATTTAAAACAACACTTTTTGGTGGAAGAGCATGAAGAGAGATGTGGCCGAGTTTGTGAGCAAGTGCTTAGTTTGTCAACAAGTGAAAGCTCCAAGACAAAAGGCGGCGGGGTTGTTGCAGCCCCTAAGCATACCAGAGTGGAAGTGGGAAAACATAGCGATGGACTTCATAGTAGGTTTACCCAAAACGCCCAAAGGCTATACAGTGATCTGGGTAGTTGTCGATAGGTTGACCAAGTCGGCACACTTTCTACCTGGGAAGGTTGCATATACAGTTGACAATTGGGCACAACTGTACGTGAAAGAAATAGTAAGACTACATGGAGTCCCAGTGTCTATAGTGTCGGATCGGGATCCACGCTTTACGTCAGCGTTTTGGCGCGGACTCCAAAAAGCACTAGGTACCCGCCTCGACTTTAGTACCGCCTTTCACCCCCAAACAGATGGACAAACGGAGCGTTTAAACCAAATTCTAGAGGACATGTTACGCGCCTGCGTACTAGATTTTAAGGAAAGTTGGGATTCCAAACTTCACCTAATGGAATTCTCGTATAACAACAGTTTCCAAGCAACTATTGGAATGGCACCGTTTGAGGCCCTGTACGGGAAACGGTGTAGGTCCCCACTATGTTGGAACGAGGTAGGAGAGAGAGAATTAGTAGGACCCGAGTTGGTTCGACTCACCAATGAGGCGGTCTAGAAAATTCGAGCGAGGATGCGTACCGCTCAGAGTAGACAGAAAAGCTACGCTGATGTAAGGCGTAAAAGCCTGGAGTTTGAGGTGGGGGACCCAGTATTCCTCAAGGTAGCTCCTATGAAAGGTGT
>NW_019268600.1:723021-725860 GCF_002738365.1 Cucurbita moschata | reverse complement strand
GATGAATTTTTATTTTTAATGTTAGTGGGGATAGCTCAGTTTGGAGAGCGTCACTGAAGATCTGAAAGTCACGTGTTTGATCCACGTTTACCCCACCTAATTCAAGTCGACTAACTTGCATAACCTAAATATTCAATCTAAAATGAGTGATTATTTCTTTTTAAAATTACTCGACTATTTAATCTAAATTTAGTGATTATCTCTTTTTAAAATTTCAAAATTTTCATTTTGAATGTTATACGAGATAGCTTAGTTGGGAGTCTTTAATATTGAAGATTTGAAGGTCACGTGTTGGTTCGACCTTCACCACACCTTAGTATAACTTACTATCTTATCTAAATTTAGAGATGATTTATTTTTAAAATTTCAATGAATTAGCTTGAATAATTTTACTGATGAATTTTCATTTTAATGTTAGCGTGGATATTTTCATTTTAATGTTAGCGTGGATAGCTGAATTGGGAGTGAGAGTGGGTCTGTAGATCTAAAGATAGGGTGGATTCCTAATTCTTTCATTGACTATAAATGCTCTATAAGAATTCTTTATTTTATTATAAATGCTCCATTAGACATTTAATAAAATGACTCATTTTATTGCATGGAACAAAAAAAATTGATGTTCCTCTAGAATTGTCAATACATTCTACTTTAAATGTTGCTAAGTTGAGTCCTTTTGATGTAGGTGATGATTTTTCTGATTCGAGGACGAATCCTGAAGAGGGGGATGATGATAAGAATCACGGTGTACATTCTACTTTCAATGTTGCTGAGTTGAGTCCTTTTGATGTAGGTGATGATTTTTCTGATTCGAGGACGAATCCTTTTAAAGAGGGGGTTGATGATAAGAATCACAGACCTATTACACAACCCAAGGCCTAGGTTCAACAATCAATTCATGTGTTACAAGCTGATTCGTTTGAGTCAAGACCATTTGGAGATTCAAAAGTAAATATTTGCACGGTTGAAGTAGTGGATGAAGTTGCAAGCATCATTTCATGAGTGGTTAGAAAACTTTATTTATTATTTTAATTTCATAAAGTTTGTAATGCTCAAATTGACTTCGTCTTGTGTGGAGATTTAAAGGGATCGAGATTAAATCACGGCCACTAACTTCTTTTGTTGGAAGACTATAAATACCCAAAAATTATTATGTAAAAGCATATTTGTGCTCAATGAAATTGATATCTCAAGTTGAGACGATCTCTCTTATAGAAATCTGAGCATATCTTTGTCATTTCTAAGTTTCATGCAATTCTTGTGGTAGATTGCATCTCAGTCATTCAATCAAGCCTTGATCAAGTTCGATTGTGAAGTGACTCAGTTTAGAAAAAGGTTCCAAATCTTGTTTCTCAATCTTGGATCTCATCATCTTATTCTAGCTTTATCTCTTGGTTGATCCAAATTTTGTATAAGAAGGTGTTAATTTTTTTAATACAAGGGTTCTTGCTTCTACAAAAGTTTGGCTCGTTGGGCTGAAGATTACGGTTGGGCTATCATCCTTCAATGGGATCTTCTATCCCCATGACTTGCTCTGATGCAGTCGTTCTTCTAATGCCGATGACACGTCCAGTTGTCGAGATTGGTAATGTGAGTCTGTAACTCATCCATTGAGGTTCTTGGAATGATTCTATAGCTTATCATTACCATGTTCGGAGTTGGATCATGGGTCTTGGGCGAAGGAATCCTTGATTTACCGCCCTTCGAGTTGAAGGAAGTGTCATAAGGCTAATTTTTTTTCAATTTTTTTTTTCAATTTTATTGATTTTTTTAGTGATTTTATTTGATTTTATTTCAATTTTGTCAAACTCACTCACGTGCTCATCTTAATCATTTCAGCCTTGTTGGCGTTCAATAAGAGAGACCTTGGAAATAACCTGTAACTATTCAACTCGATTATCACATTAACAATTTGAATCAAATAAAGTGACATTAACCATTTGAATCACCTCAACCCCACTCGTTGAACTTGACCAAATGTCTATAACATAACACTAACAAAGGTACAAAGTTCATAAAAGTCTTTTTAATCTAAAATACCATTGAACTTGACCATTATAGTGCCTCTCAAACGTAGGTAAAGTTTAAATTCAGGTCTCCTTGTCAAACTCACTCGAGTGCTCATCTCAACCATGATGGCGTTCAATAAGAGAGACCTCGAAAATAGCCAGATTATCACATTAACCATTTAAATCACCTCAACCCCACTTGTTGAAATTGAAACAAATATCTATAACATAACACTAACATAGGTACGATGTTCATAAAAGTCTTTTTAATCTAAGATACTATTGAACTTGACCATTAAAGTGCCCCTCAAAATGAGGTAAAGTTTAGATATAATTGGTGACAAAAAGATGAAACTATAAAATAAAAAGAAATAAGAAAATAATATTCAATTTCAGAGAATCAAACCAGAATCTCCTAGGTGAAAGCCAAATATCAAAACCGTTGGACAACAATGAATTTTTGGTGTAGTTGTCCTAAAGTCTTTTGTCTAATCTCTGAAGAGTTTTACTATGATGTTTTGAGTAATGTCTAACTCTTCGACAAGTCCTTTCATGTGTGTGATAGAGTTCTCTGAGTTACCGCGACGTTTCGAGCTGTTCGATCGTGTGGCTTTTTCTTCAAAAGGGTCAACATCAAACGTCAGGTCTTTGATTGGCAACCTATCTAGAGGAGCATCAATTGCATCGATTCCATCAATAGTCTTCCTATGAGTTTATGGTGCATGACCCATTTTTTATACCATTCACCTTCGAGCGCCACCATAGTTTTGCATCGTCCATGAGATGCATTGCAACCAACGTAACTCTTAGGTCCTATGAGCAAGTTCCAGTAA
>NW_019268600.1:720446-722804 GCF_002738365.1 Cucurbita moschata | reverse complement strand
CCAAAAAAATCAAATCATTAGTCAAATAAACTCTCTACTTAAGTCTTATTGACCCAAGGGCAGATCTCATAATGAAACGTGACACAACAATTATTGGATATGGAGGTATCTAAAATTGTCAAAGAGGACAGAGAATCAATTACCATATTCCATTCAAAAGCCTCAAATAATACCATACAAATTACAAAATAGTAAAAAAAAAAAAAGTATTCTTTCCATTCTACTATGTGTACAAATTTTTTTAAAGAAAATTTAATTAACAAAACTATTAAAATCTATTCGAGAGTCAAATTTAGTTTTAGAAAAAGAAGGGAATAATCTGGTTTCAAACAAAAAATAATTTTGCTAGATAGAAGTAAATTTTGTTGTGGTTTGATTTTAAAATTCTACCTATAAAAGAAGTTGAAAACACCTTGGGAGATTACCTATGGGAGAGTTTCTAACAAAGTCTCTCTTCTCTCCTCTGTCTTCTCAAACTCATACTAATCCAACCAATCATTTGCATGGACTCAAAAGTTCAATTACCTATAAAAAAAAGTTGAAAACACCTTCTGAAAGTCTGTAAGGATACTACGACCTCTAGCTTTGCAAAATTCAGCGTTGTTGGCGCTTATCAAAATCGCTGCCAAAATAAAGTTTAACAAGTGGTTCTATGGTGTAGTGGTTAGCACTTTCGACTTTGAATCTAACGACCTGTGTTTAATTCCCAATAGGTAATCCACCAATTTATACAAAATTGGTCCATAGCCGATTCGGTAGAGTCACTTTTGGACTGATAATCTGTAGAAGGGGTCACTAAGGTTGAGATCATACAAAATGGGTCCATAGCTCAATGTTAGAGTATTTGATTGCTGATCAAGAGGTCACCAATTCGAACATAGTTGGGCCCTTCTATCTTGGATAGAAATTTGTCACACTTTTTAGACCGACACTATGTCTAAGGGGTCACTAAGGTTAAAATCTTACAAAATGGATCCATGGCTCAGTGGTAGAGAATTTGACCGGTCACTCGTTTGAACTTGGTTGGGCCCTTTTATTTTAGACAGACACTTTTTTCACTTTTGGACTGACACTCTGTAGAAGGGATCACTAAAGTTGAAATCATGCAAAATGGGTCCATGGCTCAGCATTTGACTGCAGATCAAGATGTCATCAGTTCGAATCTGGTTGGACTCTTTTATTTTGGACAAAGCCGACCACCGAGTGTCTAAAGGAAAAGAACCATGTAGTTAGAACCTAAGGGCCACTGTTCTCGGACAAGAATCAAGAAATCATTAAGAAAAGAGTGTGATATCCAAGCACCCACTATGAACATGGTCAAAAACTAAGATTGTCCTAGAAGAACAACACCAACTATTTTTGATATTTTGAATATAGTGTAAATGTAAATATATGTGTTCATTATATTTTATTTCTTTTTTTATTTCGAGAAAACATTGTACTTTGTTTTCAACCTCTCTTAACTTGCAATAGGTGCTTCGAGAACCCACCGAAAATGGGTCATGACTCTCTTTTTGTTTTCACTTACTCTTCCTAAATCTATAAAAATGTCTCCTATTTTTATTCCTAAGTTTGCCAGCGACATTGTTTGTTGTCGAGCTTGATAATGTGAGTTTGTAACCCATCCATTAGGGTTCTTCGAATGATTCTCTAGATTATCCCTTCCATGTTAGGAGTTGGGCCATGGGTCTTGGGTGAAGGAACCGTTGGTTTACCGCCCCTAAGAGTTAAGTTTTCCGGCGACATTGTTTGTTGTCGAGCTTGATAATGAGAGTTTGTAACCCATCCGTTAGGGTTCTTGGAATGATTCTCTAGATTATCCCTTCCATGTTAGGAGTTGGGCCATGGGTCTTGGGTGAAGGATCTTGGAATGATTCTCTAGATTATCCCTTCCATGTTAGGAGTTGGGCCATGGGTCTTGGGTGAAGGAACCGTTGGTTTACCTCTAGATTATCCCTTCCATGTTAGGAGTTGGGCCATGGGTCTTGGGTGAAGGAACCGTTGGTTTACTGCCCCTAAGAGTTAAGTTGAGGCTAGTTTCACATAGTATCATTGTCTTTGAGATTACAATTCTTTTCTATTTTATCTAAATTTTTTAGATACGGTTCATTTCCAAATGCATGCTAACACCCTTATTGTTGAATAAATGACTATTATGATTATAAGTCAACTGAGTTAAGTGGAAATAAATTTTGAAGATGAAATTAAAGTATTAATTTTGATGTCATCTTTACCTGAGTTTTGGGATATTGTTATTAATGAGATTCAATCTAATGCCATTAGAAAAAGAATGGTCAACATAAGATATTTGAAACAAATAAATATTTTGTCCTCTGTGATATATCAAATCACTCATTT
>NW_019268600.1:709520-718260 GCF_002738365.1 Cucurbita moschata | reverse complement strand
CCAAGGAAATGATCAAGGAATTCAGATCCTGAATAAAGTACTGTAGGCAAGCGAAGCTTTTGGAAATGAAAGCATGTAGAACTCATATCCACTTTCTCTTCGCTTCGTAAACTTCGGTCTAATCTTCCTTTCCTCTCTGGGTGACTGAGAGACAATTTAGGCCTGGTGTGCATCCGATTCGGTCAACAATAAGGTACAAAGCGGATTGATTAAATGGGCTTGAAGTTTCATTATCGTTAGGTCGAAGATCTCTACTAGGTTTAGTGCACTTTGGTAGTTGCGAATGTTGCCGTAATCGAATGTCTTTCTCATTCGACATTCTCTCTTACCAAGCACTCATACTCGCTAGGGTTGAGGACACAGTCCGCGATCTAATTGGGTTTCGAGATTGCGTATACACGAAAAGAGCTCGCTTTCAACTTTCTAGTTCAGGAAAGGGTCTAATCTCTTTCATTGGAGCACATTGATGCCGAAGGAGTGTTCGAAACCGGTGGAGTGGCTATGATGACTTCAAACTATTCAAATAGCATGACTGATACCACAAAGAAAGGGTATCTCAGTCACACTAGTGGAATAGCTTTTTCATAGTAATTATCTCGATATATGATACCAAAAACCTACCTGATGACTGATAAGGTAAGGTGTTTCGAAAGACAAAAGAATGACATGCTACGTGTTATAAAAAAGGAGATCTTCTTTCTTTTTTTTTTCAGTGTGCGCGGTTCGCCTGCCTTCCTGACCACAAATAGGCTATGGGGCTTTACACTTCGGCCCCTAAGAATACCACATCAAGGTGACAGGATTCGAACCTATGGCTTTCTGAAACTTCTTCATCGGTTATTTGGGCGCATCTTCCTTAAAAGAATTGTGATGACAGATGACCTAGGTAAAACTTCTATTGGGAGATTAGTGCAATAGAGAATCTGTGTCCCTTTCCTGAAACCTTCAGCGGACAACATAACAAAGAGTTCCTAAAAAAAATATCATAGAACAATTTGTGTAATGCCTTTAATGTTATGCTCGAGGCTCTATCTTATCTCCCAAGAATATGGTTCATTCTCTATTCACATAGAAATTATGCAATAGAAAGTGGTACCCTCATCTTCTTTTACAAAACTTTTTCAAGTCCTCATGGAATGATTTGAAAGTGGTACCCTCATCTTCTTTTATAAGACTACCTCGGCCTTCATGGAATGATTATGCTATGTTGATTCTTAGAGAAGGGAGTAGGAGTAAGAGTAGATAACTGTTTATGGTCCAAATCCCGAAAAAGTAAGTCTTTATGTCAAGAAAGGAGAGGAATCCTCATAGTTTCCAAGATTTGAAGAAAATCATATATACAAAAATTTCCTTTGTATATTCTTGTTGTCTCCATTCCATTTGAAAATTGATATTTTATTTGGTAATTTTAAACTCATTATTTTTGTTTGTTCATTCCACCTAATTTGTAAAAAAAAAAAAAAAAAAAATCATACCACTAGACCAAATGCCCTTATAGTGGATCTATTATTTTTAGTTGCCCGTGTGTATATGTTTTCCGCACCTTAATATATGAAATTTATCCACATATTTTTGTGCTTTAGAACCTACTATTATTGTCATGTTTACTTCACATGGTCTACCACACAGTTGAAGCAGCATTGCCACAGGGAGCCCATGCATTGATAACTATTTTATTTATTTATTTATTAATTTTTTTGTTTTATTTCAAAATTATGTGTTTCATCCTTGAAAAAAAAAACATTTGAATTTTAAGCAAAATTTCACACCAAACTAAGTTTGTGAAAAATATTTTTATTATTTATTTTTTCTTTATTTTAGTTTTCCAAACATAGATTGACCTGGACTGGCTAGTTTTCAAAACTACTTCTTTGCTACAATTGAACAATATTTATATTGTAAAATGGGATTAACTTCCTTTAAGTTTATGTAGTTTCTTTTTATTACTATGTTTACTTCTATCTCATGTTACTCCATTTGTATTTACTTCGTTTTATACAAAAGTTCACCGTAATTAATAAATTCATGTGCTTAATACATTCCCTACAAAAATAAACTTGTTTGTATCAGGATAAATTTCAATGAATACTGAGAAAAGAAATCCCAAAAAATAAGTAGAAGGTTGAGAATTTCACTCAACCACACAACGTGGAAAAGTGACTGCATGGCTCATATGCAATTCTACCACAAGAATGACATGAAACTTGCATAGATGATGCTCGGATTTTGAAGGGAAACTTCTCAACTTGAGAGATCAATTCCATTAATCACAAATCTGATTTTTACATAATAATTTGGGGGCATTTATAGTCTCCCACAAAATAAGTTAGTGGCCGGGATTTAATCTCGATCCCCTTAAATCTAAAAAAAAAACGAAGTCAATTTGACAATTCTACCGTTACAAACTTTATGAAATTAAAAATAAATAAAGTTTTCTAATAACTCATGTAATGATACTTGCAACTTCATTTGCTCCTTCAACTGTGTAAATATTCACTTCTGAAGCTCCAAATGGTCATTTCTCAATCTAATAAGCTTGTAACACATGAAATAACAGTTGAACCGAGCCTATCCAATTTTGTAGATGAAGAATGAATGCTTGTTGAATCTTCTTGGTCTTGGATCGTGTAATAGGTTCAGTTGGAACATTTGGAACACCGTGATCCTTATCATCTTCCCCGTCTTCAAAAGGGTTCATCCTCGAATCAGAAAATCATCACCTACATCAAAAGGACTCAAGTCAGCAACATTGAAAGTAGAATGTGCTAAAAATTATCCTGGAAGATCATTTTATATGCATTGTTATTAATTCTTTCAAGGACTTGATAAGGGTCATCCCCTCTTGGATGTAACTTTGTCTTCCTTTGAGATGGGAATCACTCCTTACGAAAATGTATCCAAACCCAGTTACTAGGTTGAAAAATGATTTCATTCCGTCCTTTGTTAATTCTTGAAGCAACATTGAAATTTTGTTTCTCAATTGTCTCCTTCCCTTCTTTATGCAATGTTTTGATCCCATTTGCCTTACTTGTGGCTGCTTTACTCACAAAAATATTAGAATGAATAGAAAGCAAATCAAGACGCGTAAGTGGATTAAATCCATAAGCAACTTCAAAAAGAGAACAATGAATGGCAAACATTCGTCCCAAGACTTAATATTCTTACAAATAATAGCCCTAAGCAATGCTCCTAATGTTCTATTAACCACCTCAGTTTGGTCATTAATCTGAAGATGACATGTAGTTGAAAACAATAATTTTTTACCGAATTTATGACTTAATATTCTTATAAATTTAAAAATTTAATATTCTTGTAGCAGGTGAAAACAATCCACCATACTTTCCAAAAGTGACTTAAAAATTTAACTTCCCTATCGTTTTTTGTGTGCAGCAAACATTGGTAACATTGACTACAAAACTTATAAACATCGTAATTCATGGCAAAGGTCATATGGATCGTGATGAGCATTTTCTCCCGTATCTTGGTTTCGCTAACTAAAGTGTTCCAATAACTCCCAAACTTCATTACCTTATATAAACCTCTTGGGATAAGGATTCATATAACACTTCATAAAATAAGATCTACTGATGAATTTCATAGCATTTAAAGGTCATCTAGGTCATGAACCGAAGGTAAATTACCTTAGGGGCATTATGGTCATTTTGCACCGTTTCTTTGTTTACCTACTTATCCTTATCCAATGACCACAAAATTTCATATCTAACCTCAGCATACTATAATATGCTTAGTATTAAAATTTGATAGGCAGCGGAGCTCATATAGTAGGTTATTTTAATGTTACTTAAATCTCGAGCTATTTAATCGGTTCAAGGTCTTAACTCACGGTTCTTTGGGTTTCTCTTACATATATCCTTAATTCATACTTGGTTTAGGGTTCATATGAAAATCCAAGCGATTTCTACAAGTATTTCTTAACAAAAAGTCAAAGGTGGCTACTTGCCTCGTCGTCGACGTTTGGGACGTCCATTCTTAAGCTTCCAGTATCTGAATTACTTCATATTTCCTTCCACATACTCCTTATTGTGTCTATTTTCTGAAACCATAAGATTTTCTAGGAGAATCGGTCTGAAATGGGGCTAAAATTGAGAAAACCCGAGAAAAGGTAAAATTTTGAGTTTTCTTGGATAGTTCAGTTGAACTGGCCATATCAACGTTCTCTTCCTCTGAACAGGAAGAAAATGCGCATTTTTCGCGTCGCCGCCATTTGAAACTCGACCTGTACAACCACATTTATAGCGTTTCTCTCCTCGATTTCTTTGTGAAACTTAAAGATGGGTATTACAAGGTAGGGCTAGGGATTGATTTGATACCTTCTCGTGGATCGTAGCCTAAGATATTCGCTTCGAAAGTTCATCCAAAATATGATTTATCACTGGAGATAAAACAAAGGATTTCTTATTGGGTAGCCGATTCTAGGGGTTTCAAGGCCCTATTTCTTCCTTGAACCTCTTCCATATCCTTTCTTCAGGCTAAAGGAATTTGTTTGGAGGAACGTCTTTGAGTGTAAGACCTTAATTTCCAAAAATCATTCTCGGTATGCAACTCACTCGAAACGCTAGATTTTCGATGTCTTGGATAACTTGTTCTACGATGTTTCATCTCTCGATTCCTTCATCAAGTTTACTCAATTTCTTCCTCTGAAGCTAGAGGAATCCTTAATTTGAAGGAAAAGAGATCGTAGATAGGAATTCGACTCTTATCCCAAATTTAATTTCTAAACCTATTTCCTTCAATTCGACATGCTCTCGAGGTTATTTTTCTTTGTGGTCTTCTATGGAAGCATTCCTTGGAGGTGCAGAAACTGATTGTAATCATTCTTGCTCGATGAATCATCATGTATCCTCGAATTGGATTTTCAAGTTTTTCTTGAAGTTCTTCAATGGCTTATTGAATTGGGGGAATGGTTTCTAGGCACTTTCAGCACTCTATTCCTTCATAGAACTTGTGGGTAATCTTGTTGAGAAACGGTAGGAATAAGTTTGAAGAGAAATGGTGGAGGATTGCTCTCGAATTTGGAAGAAATCTGAGAATAGGAGACCCATAATCTAAACGCTTATTGTCTTCGATTTGGGGATCGACCTTTCTCGATTCTTATTCCGTATTGTTGCTCCTACTTCAGACTTTATAGGAGGAGCTTAAATCGGCATTGAGAGCTCCAGATTCTTCGTTATTTAAAACTTTGAAGAGAAATGGTGGAGGATTTCTCTCCAATTTGGAAGAAATCTGAGAGTAGGAGACCCACAATCTAAACGCGTATTGCCTTCGATTGGGGGATCGATCTTTCTCGATTCTTATTCAGTATTGTTGCTCCTACTTCGGACTTTATAGGAGGAGCTTAAACCGACATTGAGAGCTCCAGAATCTTCGTTATTTAAAGATCGAACTTTCTAGATAATTTTTCGGAGATATCAACTCCGATCATATCCTTACCGACCTTGGCTTTGAATACTAGTCGTTGGATGTGATGATCTGTGCGTATTCGTTCTAGATCATATCAAATTTTGGAAGAGATCCGACAGTTGAAATTTAAGTTCGAAAGATTTTGCTCGGATGGTCACGGTAGATTCTCTGATTCTAATTAGAGTAGCATTTATGTAATTATCCATTCTTCTAGAGGTATTTTCGTAATTTGCCACTTTTTGAATATTTTATTATTATTTTTCTCCAAAAATCTATTATTTTTCTACAAATTCCTCGTCGCTTTTTTGATCATTTCTTACTGATTTTGAATCTTGAGATTCCTTCAAGATAAGGAATTACAAATCCGTAAAGATTCTTGATAATTGATAAAATGACTTTTTTTCCTTTTTCATTTACTTTTTCCTTTCCAATCATTTTCAAAAGGCCTTTAACTCCTTGAAATCACTTGTTAGGGTACACGAGTTACTTGACTAAGTCCCTTGTTCTTGCTTAATCCTTTAATTTTTTTTTCCTTTCTATCCTTTGAGTCTTTCATGAGTGGCTTATTCTTATGGGAGCTAATTTCCTTCATTTTTGGGGTGTTACATATACATACCCGTTACAAATATAAAATAAGAAGCAGACTCAAAAGAAGAACAAAAAATACTAGATTAAAAATAGAGGCTAGTCCATGGCCCACACTCCAAAGTCCACTCTCATCCACGACCAACTCTTAGTTATTTGAAAAAAAAAATGATAAACATGGAGTGAGTAAAACTTAGTAAGTAACCTACTAGTAGGTTCTTAATTGCAACCTTAAGCTAAGATATTACTTTTTGTTATGTTTTCAGGATCTTAGAACTTAGAGGTCATCGTGTCATGTATCATATATTGATCCTGAAAACCTTCCCCGAAAATAACCTTCAATTTTCTCCCCATGAACACATGAGTGGTGTCGTCATAATCATGTAGTCCTACTAGTAAATCGTGGTGCAGGACATCTCGTTTAACCGATGGGAAAGGTAGGCCTATCATAACATCTAGCTCATGATACATTTTGCAGGACATCCTACCTAAAGAGGAATAGGGGCCTTTTAGTACACATCGTAATGCAGATAATGGTTACTTATGGGTATGGATCCTAGCAACTTATTTAGCATGTTATTCACATAGTTCTAGATACTTGGTATATGGATTATTGATGAACCTAGGTTTATACATAATGTCATGGGTTAGGCTTTAGGAGTTGAGGTTTTAACTTAGGGAAACATTAGAGGGTAACCTAACGTGGACTAATTCGTGTGAAAACCTACTAGCACTTTGAGGACCTCTTTCCTTCACCAAACTAAACTTATGGGTAAACTTATTTAGAAGGTGCAGAAACAAGTTTGGAAATGAATAGTGGACTATAGTTCTTGAATTCAAGGTAAACCCATGAACACGACACCCCAAAACAAAAAACTTGTATCTCTCGATTGGGTACTCGATTAAGCTTGCTTTTTCCCTAATAGTCTACCCTAATTCATAATTTATAGACAGATTTTCCACTACCATTGAAACATCTAGAATTTCTATAATTTCATTCTGGAATTTTCTGAATCTTCTGCCAGAAAAGTCTTCTCCGAGCCTTCCTTTTTTAAGCACCTTGTAATTCTTATTCTATAAAAAATTTAATGATTCGAGAAGTTTATAAAAATTAGAAAATGTACAATTTTCTCAATGTTTTTTCAATTTTACTTGTTCTTTGCTTCTAGATACAACCTAGTAGCGATTATACACTGTCTCTTATTGGAGACCTTGAGTGTTGCAAATTCTCCTCTCCTTCGAAAACTTTCAGTCATCGAAAGTGCTTATTCTAAAATAGGTCAGGGTACAAGGTTCTTATTTGCCTTCTGTTTCCCAAGTGTCTTCTTCTACTCTATGATTCTTCCATACGACCTTAACAAGATGGATTTCCTTGTTTCTCAATCATTTGACTTTCTTGTCTATTATTTAAATCGGGTCTTCTTTATACGTTAGGTCATCTCTCAAGAAGAGAGTTTCATGAGTCAGTACGTGCGAACGATCTAGGGTATACTTCCGTAGTAAGGATACATGAAAGATATTATGTACTGTAAACAAGTTTGGGCATTGCCCGATTCTATAGGCCACAGATCCAATCCTTTCTAATATCTCAAAGGGACGGATAAACCTAGGGCTTAGCTTCCCCTTTTCACCCTACCTGAGCACCCCTCTCATTGGGTGCTACCTTTAGGAATATATGATCTCCTACCTACAATTCCATGTCCTTGCGCCTTAGGTCTGCATAGCTTTTCTCTTGGTTTTGTGCGGTTTGTATCTTAGCTTTAATCTTCTGGACTGCGGCGTTGGAAATTTGCACCAGCTCTGGCCCAATAGTTGTCGTTTGCCCCCCTTCTTCCCAAAGGTTAGGGGATCGAAATCTTCATCCATAGAGAACCTCGTATGTGGCCATTTGTATGGTGGCTTGGCAAGTATTATTATAAGCGAATTTCATAAGGTGTAGGTACTTATCCCAACTTCCTCCAAAATCCATCACATATACCCTCAACATGTCTTCCAATATTTGCTTGAGCATTTCTGTTTGACCATCTTTTTATGGGTGGAATGTCGTACTACAACTGCGTACCCAATGCCTTTTGTTGAATTTTCCAAAAGCGAGATTTAAATCTAGCATATCGGTCTAATACTATTGTATTTTGTTGAATTTCCAGAAGTGTATCCAATACCTTTACTGATGAATATTCATTTTTAATGTTAGCAAGAGTAGCTTAGTTGGGAGATTGTTAGACTGAAAATTTGAAGGTCACACGTGTTTTATCCCTGTTCAACTCACCTAATACAAGTTGATTATGTGACTATACAATCTAAAAACATAACTTGCTTATTCAATCTAAAATTAGTCATTATTCCTTTCTAAAATCTCAATGAATTATCGGAAATACCTAACGTGTTCTAGTTCACCGCACCTTATACAAGTTGGATAACTTGAATATCTTATTAAAAATTAGTGATTATTTCTATTTAAAATTTCAATGAATTAGCGAAAATACCTTTACTGATGAATATTCATTTTTAATGTTAGCAAGAGTAGCTTAGTTGGGAGATTGTTAGACTGAAAATTTGAAGGTCACACGTGTTTTATCCCTGTTCAACTCACCTAAAACAAGTTGATTATGTGACTATACAATCTAAAAACATAACTTGCTTATTCAATCTAAAATTAGTGGTTATTTCTTTTTTAAACATAATGAATTATCGGAAATACCTTTACTTATGAATTTTCATTTTTAATATTAGC
>NW_019268600.1:701408-705226 GCF_002738365.1 Cucurbita moschata | reverse complement strand
CTCTCTCTATGTGCTTGTGGGACATTAGTCAGCCATAATGATATCTTGTGGGACATTAGTCAGTCATAATGATATAATAATCCTCTCTCTATGTGCTTGTGGGACATTAGTCGTCATAATGATATAATAATCCTCTCTCTATGTGCTTGTGGGACATTAGTCAGCCATAATGATATAATAATCCTTTTATAAGTATCTTTTCTTTTTCTCTCGTACCCACCTTATACATAACATGTTAAATTAATTCATACTTAAAAAAATAATTTCTCCCTTTTGGAGATGCAGGGTATCGATCCCCGTACCTCTCGCATGCTAAGCGAGCGCTCTACCATCTGAGCTACATCCCCACAATTTTTGCATCACAAAACCCTAAATTTTCCGTCATCAATAATAGTAAAAATGAAGAAATAGAAAAGAAATAATATATTTAATAATAGATAGTCTTATTTTTGGAGATGCGACGTATCGATCCCCATACCTATTGCATGCAAAGCAAATGCTCTACCATCTGAGCTACATCCCCATGATTTTTATATCATAAAACCCTAAATGTCTCATCATCAATAATAGTGAAAATAAAAAAATATCAAAATATTAATAACAAATAGTTTGGTTTGGTGATGCGGGGCATCGATAATTGTGAAAATGAAAAAATATAATAACAAATTAAATACTTTCTTTTGGAGAGGCGGGTTATCAATCCCCGTACAACTCGCATACAAAGCGAGCGCTCTACCATCTAAGCTATATCTCTACAATTTTTACGTCACGAAACCTTAAGCGTCTCGTCATGAATAATAGTGAAAATGAAAAAATATCGCTACTCATTATGTCATAAATAAGGAAATATTAATTGAAATAAAATAGTAATAATGAATAGCTTCTTTTGGAGATGCGAGGCATCGATCCCTGTATCTCTCCCATGCTACATTCCCACGATTTTACATAAAAAAAAACTCTAAACTTCCCAACATCAATGATATGAAAATGAAAAACTATCCCCGCTCATTATGTCGTAAATAAGGAAAAATTTAAAAGAACTAATACACTTAGTAATTGTTTCCTTTGTTGATATGCATGATATCAATCCCAGTACTTCTCACATGGGATGCAAACACTCAACCATCTAAGCTATATCCTCAAGATTCTTACATCACAAAATCCTAAACATTTCGTCATCAACAATAGTGAAAATAAAAAAATAACGCTATTCATTATGTCATAAATAAGGAAAAATTGAACAGAAATAAAATAGTAATAACGAATAGTTTCTTTTGGAGGTATGGGGTATCGATCCGATCCTCGTACCTCTCGCATGCTAAGCAAGCAATCTACCATCTAAGCTACATTCCCACAATACTTATATCAGAAAACCCTAAATGTCCCGTCATCAAGTGAAAATGAAAAAATATCTCCGCTAATTATGTCATAAATAAGGAAAGGTTGAATAGAAGTAAAATATTAATAACAAATAGTTTCTTTTGGAGATGCGGGATATCCCCTTAACTCTCGCGTGCTAAATGAGCTCTACCATCTAAGCTACATCCCCCGAATTCTTGCATCATAAAACCCTAAATTTCCCATCATAAGCTACATGACCACAATTCTTGCATCATAAAACCCTAACTTTCCAATCACAAGCTACATCCCCACAATTGTTGCATCATAAAACCCTCAAATTCCCATCATAAGCTACATCCCCACAATTGTGTATCTATCCCCGTACCTCTCGCATGCAAAGCAAGCGGTCTACCATTTGAGCTACATCCCCACGATTCTTATGTTACAAAATCCTAAATGTCTCGTCATCAATAATAGTGACATGAAAAACTATCCCTACTCATTATGTCGTAAATAAGAAAAAATTGAAAAGTAATAATATATTTAGTGATCGATTCATTTGGAGATGCAAGGTATCAACCCCGTACTTTCCACATCAGAAGTGAGCGCTCTACTCTCTGAATTACATCCCCACGATTCTTACATCAGAAAACCCTAAACCTCCCGTCATCAATAATTTTCCCACGATTCTTACATCAGAAAACCCTAAACCTCCCGTCATCAATAATTGTAAAAATGAAAAAAAATATCTACGCTCATTATTTCATAAATAAGGAAAGATGGAATCTCATTATTTCATAAGTTTAGTGATCGATTCATTTGGAGCTGCAAGGTATCGATCTCCCTACTTTCCACATCGGAATCGAGCGCTCTACCATCTGATCTACATCCCCACGATTTTTACATTAAAAAATCCTAAACCTCTCGTCATCAGTAATTGTGAAAATGAAAAATATCTCCGCTCATTAACATAGTTTACATATGTGTCACTTGTGTTATTTTAATGTATTTATTTACTTGGTAAATGTCTTTCATACCACTAGACCAAATACCCTTGTTATACCACTTGGAACAAGTGTATGAAGCCTTGGGATGGGATGTTAAGAAAGACTATGAGTATTAGGAGCATGGTGGATGGGATGTTAAGAAAGACTATGAGTATTAGGAGCATGGTGGATGGGATGTTAAGAAAGACTATGAGTATTAGGAGCATGGTGGTAAGTATAAGATGTCGAATAGGAAGTCCTTATGTAAGAAGAGATTTAGACATAGGGGCATTTCAAGAATTGAACTCAAAACCTCTTGCACCCCAGTGAGAATCATACCACTAAACCAAATGTCTTTTCTTGAACACCCAATATTTTTAGCTTCTACTCAAATATATTTTTCTCTTAGTAGTTGGAGGGCTATAAAACGAAAATTTGAATTGTTATAATATACAAGGGTTATCAAATAAACCAACAACCCAACAAAAGAAACAAACTAATCAATTTTGGTTGGATTGATTCGGTTCAGTTCATCAGTTTGTTTGATTTAATTTTTCTATTTTGCCTCGTATGACAAGAAAATAAAGTTGTATTGAATGCACCTTAGTTTCATTTATGATAAACTCATATGAAACATAATTGCATTAATAGTACTCAGAGTTGGAGTCTATAAGCATTTCATGAACTTCAGTGCAATTCATGCTTCATTAAAGATGAGATGAACTTTTGTTAGGTAAGGGGAACTTTAAATTACTTCATGTGTGGAGCTTCAATTACTATATGCTAGTTACAATCTTTAGGATTGACAAATTGTACACGAATTCATGGATTTAGGAAAATTTTTGTGTAATTATCAACCACAACTTATGTTTTCAAATTTTTAGGACATAAATTAGGTAGTTGTTTTTATGAGTCTTAAACTTGTTTCTTTGCATAATATGGATTTAGTTCAACTATTATTATTGATAAGATGGAGAAAGAAATTGTCTTTGAATTGACTAATAGACCTAGGTTCATCGTTGTTGTCTTTTAACTTGTGATTTTGCAAAAAGCTTAACTAATATGAACTGTCGTGTCACAAGAACTTTTAAATCAAGAATATACCCTACACATCATTCAAGATGGCAATAAAATGGAGTTAAATTGAACGCACTTTAGTTTCATGTTTGGCGTGTTCAAGATAAAACATAATTGTATTATTGATATTGAGCCTGGAGTCTATAAGAATTTAATGATCTTAAGAGAAATTCCTGTTTTATTAGAGGATACCAACTTTATTTAAGGTACTAGGAGTTCAAGAATCTCGATTTGAAAATGGTTAAGGAATAGTAAGATTTGAAAGTTTTGAATTCTAGACAAAATTTGTACCTAATTATTTCTTTTTATGACTAATTATAAATTATGAGAAAAATATTTTTGTAAAGATATATTTATCTCTAAAGCTTTCATGACGAAACCATGTTTAGACTAGCAGTTTAAAGTCAGGAGATG
>NW_019268600.1:692951-698048 GCF_002738365.1 Cucurbita moschata | reverse complement strand
AAAATGTACTATAGGAGAACGTGACCAGTTGTTGTTTCTTCACTTTTAGCTTATAACATTGCTTTATTTGAAATTCTTTTTAACGTATTTCCTCGCTCTCGTTTTCTAAAATATTTCTTCTAAACGTGATTCGAACATACACTGCTATTGTTCTTTCAGTCTAAATTTTGCAGGGTTGACTTGTTCATTGGATTAGAACAAATGTCACATAATCATTGTCGCACTACTTCAAGAGTGCGATTGTGACACTTGAAATCCGTTCAGTTGTGGGCCGCATCTTCTGACTAGTTACGTGAGTTTGGCCTGGAGCATACGTGTAGCTTGAAAAAAAAATGGTTGGATGCGGACTGCGAATAAGGGTTAGGCCACGGAAGGTTTTTTTTTTTACTACATATGGACTTTGGGCTAGTGAGTCTTAAATTTGGGTTCGTTTGAAAAAAATTTAGTTCGTTTTTTAGTTCAAACGAACCCAAATTAAACCTACTAGTTCCTTCTTCCTTGCACGACTCACTCCTATTCTCTATTCTGCCTCTTCTTGCTCTCTGAAACTTCTTTAAAGGCTATTGTTCACCGATTATTTGAGAGCATCTTCCTTAAAAGGATTGTGACCACAGATGACCTATGTAGAAAATTTGTACCCTCTTTCCTAAAACCTTTAGCGGACAACATACCTAAAATAGATGCGCTGAACAGACTGCACTACACCTCGTCTCACCCCTCGGAGCATATGGATCCACCCAATCGATGAACACTCAAACCAAACTCACCCATCCTTTTTGTCACAGGGACGCGAGAACCAATCCGAGTAATCTACAGTGGGGAGACCCCTTAAAGCAACAAGCGAGAATGGCTAGGTTGATAGCAGGGTTAAAGAAAAGGGGAGTATGAAAAGACGTATCGCGTAACCGTCCCTGTAAGCAGCTTCATTCTTTCTTTATCTATGATCCGACTTTATGAAAAAAATCAGTCTTTCGGCTAAAAGTGTGACTGTTGGGTATGGATAAGCAGGACCTCTTTGTTCGGGAAAAACCGGAGATGGTGGCTAAGAAAGCTAAGCAGGCAAGTATAGGATGGACAAAATGCACATACAAATTGATTGACATGATCTGATATGAACCAAAAGACATCATTCATACTATATACTTCAATGAAGATGTGAAGAAAATGTTGTTAAAATTATCAAAAGAGGTTGCAATTCATGTTACATTGAAGAAGAATAAAGTTTGATTGTTGTAAATTTTGGGTGGGTTACAACTTAGAGTTATTATATTTTATTATTGTATTTCAAGACTTTTAATTTACTTTAGGTTACAATTACATAATGGTTAATTATAGCCATTAAGTATGAATGTTACAATTTTGGAATGCCTTTAATAGTTTCATTTTGAGGCTATATAAAGCCATGTATGTTGTATTTGTAAGGTAGACTTGGAAAATATAGTAAAAGAAGCATTTGTGCTCTTCTTTAGCCAATGGCTATTTGCAATTCTATGTAGTTTAGGTTGCATGTAGAATCATTCAAGCTCGACATGATTAATCTTGCTTGTGAAGTGATTCGAATCTCAAACAAGTGTTTGAGATATTTGATCAACAAGAATCATTCAAGCTAGACATGATCGATCTTGCTTGTGGAGTGATTCGAATCTCAATCAAGTGTTCTTGCCTTGAGACAATCGATCAACAAGGTAATCCGAATCTTATTCCCCTTGTATTGATTCCTTATCATATCATGATCTCTCTCCCTCTCTCTTTGGCTAGTTGGCTAGTTGCACGATAAGCTGGAAAGCATATCAGGTAGGGAAAGAAAGGGTGCTCGATCTCCTGTAAGGCCAACCCTCAACGGCGAGCTCACTAGGCAATGCTATAAGTCCGATAGAAGTCCAAGGTTTCGTCTACTACGAACTAGGAAGCTCTTGGAGGAGCTAACATGAAATGAGAAATACATTCGTTTACGACAACTAATAAATAGATAGTGAACCTTTTGGTAGAAACTGAATGATCCCCTGGCTCGGGCAAGAAAAGGAAAAGGTAGTCGTACTCCTACTTTTTTCGTCGGACGATAGAAAAGTTTGAGCTAAAATTGAATCACACCTGGTAAGAAAGGCGGGCTTAGTAGGTTTCTCCAAACGTATAAACAAAAAGAGGAAGCAACCGGTCCTAAAGAGGATACCGATACCCATACATTCTCCCATGGAAGAACCTAGCTGAACCGGATCAAGGGTCCTAACTTAGTCCGACTGACCTTCTTTGGCTAGCCCCGGCCCTTGTAACAAGGTCAACCCGTACGTACTCTTTCCTTTCGTTTAGCGAGATAGCTTACCAGCTCTTTCGACTCATAGCAGCAGTATGAAAAGCAGAATCCTCATCCTTAGTCGAGTCCACATTGCCATACGAATCGACATCGGCCAAACCAAGAGCTCCTATTTTTTCTTTAATGAAAGCGGATCTAACAGTTTCGATAAAACCAACCTCTTCTAAAGAAGAAGTCGCTCTGCCTTGATCACCGTGGACATATGCAGCTCCCGCTTTATCTTTGCCTACCGTGAAAAGGAAAGTTCCCTCACAATAGGCCCTCCCAGCTCCTGAACGTCTTTCTATCAATCGAGAGAGGTATAGAATAGTACAACAAACAAACAAGACAAGAATGGACTCATAAGATGGGCGGTCAGGGAAACGATTTCATTTGTGTTATCCACCAAGGAAATGATCAAGGAATTCAGATCCTGAATAAAGTACTATAGGCAAGCGAAGCTTTTGAAAATGAAAGCGTGTAGAACTCATATCCACTTTCTCTTCGATTCGTAAACTTCGGATCTGATCTTCCTTTCCTCTCTGGGTGACTAAGAGACAATTTAGGCCTGGCGTGCATCCGATTCGGTCAACAATAAGGTACAAAGCGGATTGAATAAATGGGCTTGAAGTTCCATTATTGTTAGGTCGAAGATCTCTACTAGGTTTAGTGCACTTTGGTAGTTGTGAATGTTGCCATAATCGAATGTCTTTCTCATTCGACATTCTCTCTTACCAAGCACTCATACTCGCCAGGGTTGAGGAGACAGTCCATGAGCTAATTGGGTTTCGAGCTTGCGTATACGCAAAAAGAGCTCACTTTTGACTTTCTCCTCGGCATTTTGTGCCCGGTTCTGGTTCAGGAAAGGGTTGATCTCTTTCATTGGAGCACATTGATGCCGAAGGAGTCTTCGGAACCGATGGAGAGGCTATGACGACTTCAAGCTATTCAAATAGCATGATTGATACTACAAAGAAAGGGTATCTAAGTCACACTAGTGGAATAACTTTTTCATAATAATTATCTCGATATATCATACCAAAAGCCTGCCTGATGACTGATAAGGTAAGGGGTTTCAAAAGACAAAAGAATGACAATTCTATGTGATAGAAAAGGAGATCTGAAACTTCTTCATCAGTTATGAAAAGTTCCTAGTTCCTAGAAAGAATACAATCGAACAATTTGTGTAATGCTCTTTTTGAAGTCGGGCTCGAGACGATCTTTATTCTTCCAAGAATATGTTTCAAATTCACATTTTAAATTATATTAATCATACCCACTTAGGATCAAATACAATTGTAGGCCATTTTTTTTTTTTGTTATTTTTTTTTGTTATTTTTTTCCTTTCAAAATTGTGCTGGAGGGGCATTTCAAGAACTGAAATCTGTTTTCTTTTGGAGTTTTGTTTCTTTTGGAGTTTTGTTATTTTTTTCCTCTTGCACCTAATGCAAGAATCATACCACTACACCAAATGCCTTTATAGTGGACCATATATTTTGTTTATGAAATGTATCATTATTATTTCATTTATTGTCTTTGTTAATGAAATCCTTGAGCAATTATTATTATATCTTTTAAATCTAGACCGCTGTTAAATTATTTACATAGGGTTTACGATAATTACTGTAGAGAGAAGAAAAAAGAATAGAAGTACTGTAAAAAGATAATTATTGTAGAAGGATAATTACTGTAGAGAGAAAAAAAATTACTGTAGAGAGAAGAAAAAAAGAATAGAAGTAGTGTAAAAAAATAATTACTATAGAAAGATAATTAATGTAGAGAAGAGAAGAAAAAAGAATAGAAGTAGTGTAAAAAGAATAAAAGTTATGTTAAAAAAGAATAGAAGTAGTGTAAAAATAATAAAAGTTATGTTCTAAAAAAGATAAAAGTTATATTCTAAAAAAGATAATTACTGTAGAAAGATAATTACTGTAATTATAGAAAGATAATTAATGTAGAGAAGAGAAGAAAAAAGAATAGAAGTTATGTTAAAAAAGAATAAAAGTTATGTTAAAAAAGAATAGAAGTAGTGTAAAAATAATAAAAGTTATGTTCTAAAAAAGATAATTACTGCAGAGAGAAAAAAAAAGAATAGTAGTGTAAAAATTTGATGGTTCCATTTTTTAGGCTCATCTTTTGATGAATGAACATAGGGGCATTCCAAGAATTGAACTTGGGACCTCTCACACCCTAAGCGAGAATCATACCTTAGTTTCATTTATGACAAACTCATATGAAACATAATTGCATTAATAGTACTAAGAGTTGGAGTCTATAAACATTTCATGAACTTAAGTGCAACTCATGCTTCATTAAAGACAGATAAACTTTAGTTAAGTAACTGGAACTTTAAATTACTTCATGTGGAGCTTCAATTACTCTATGTTAGCTACTATCTTTAGGATTTATTAATTGGACACGAGTTCTTGGATTTAGGGGATTGTTTTATGTAATTTTCAACTACAACTTATGTTTTAAAATTTTTAGGTCATAATTTAGGTAGTGGTTGTATATTATGGATGAACACTAGAATTTCTATCCCGTTCACCACAACTACTCTATTTTTTGTTTGAAGGCTATAATTGTCATCTATGTTGTATGGCAATAAAATTTGTTTAGATGAAATTTTAGTTAAAGTTGCATATTTTACTTCTTGCGAGTAAAAAATTAAATTTGTTTCTTAGCATAATATGAATTTAGTTGCAGAGTTATTATGAATAAGATGGAGAAAGAAATTTTCTTTAAAATAATAAACAGACCCAAGTTCATCTTTGTTGTTGTCTAATTGTGATTTTGCAAAAAGCTTA
>NW_019268600.1:681210-692311 GCF_002738365.1 Cucurbita moschata | reverse complement strand
AGTTCATATAAGTTAAGTTCAGATAAACTTCGAGTTCAAAGCAACAAGAACCAAAAACTGGTGTGAAAATACTATGCACTAGTGAAAGTTATCCATAAGATTACGAAGACATCACATAGAATCCAATTGTTCTTATGGATGCGGACTAACCTTGTTGTCCTCGTTAGTAACTTGAAACGTTATTATTTCGACCAAGAAGACATCAAGCAGAAGCAGGTGGTATGACATCATACAAATAAGAAAAAGTTTCAAGCGAAGAAAGTAGGAAAGACATGAATAGAGAAGACATGAAGACTCAACAAACCGAGAAGTGATTTTCAACAGCACCTAGTAGGTTGGAAGAGACTCCTCATTATGAGATCAGCTGGAAGCGCATTGAGAGACCAAAAGTCAGCCTCATCCAATAAATTGTGTTGGGGCAGATGTCACAGTCATGATTGCCCAAGGCGTGTTGCCTGTGGTTGCATGTTGCATGTCTCAACAATTCTTGTAAACGATTTGTTGTCCAAGGCGGTTATTTGGGCAATGTTATTGTTTACCGATTATTTGGGCGACACGCCTTGAGCAATCATGACTGTCACAATTGGCTAAGACATTTGTTGTCCAAGAGACACCTCTTATGAGGTCATGATTGACTAAGACATTTAAAGAAGTTTTACCTAGGGCAACTTCTATCACAATCCTCTTCTCGCTCTCTGAAACTTCTTTAAATGTTATTGTTCACTAGTTATTTGGGTGCATCTTCCTTAAAAGGATTGTGACGATAGATGACCTAGATAAAACTTCTATTGGTAGATCAGTGCAATAGAGAATCTGTGTCCCTTTCCTGAAACCTTCAGCGTACAACATAACAGAGAGTTCGTAGAAAAAATATCATAGAACAATTTGTGTAATGCCTTTGAAGTTAGGCTCGAGGCTCTATCTTATCTCCCAAGAATATGGTATATTCTCTATTCACATAGAAATTCTGCAATAGAAAGTGGTACCCTCGTCTTCTTTTACAAAACATTCTCAAGTCCTCATGTAATGTTTTGAAAGTGGTACCCTCATCTTCTTTTATAAGACTACCTCGGCCTTCATGGAATGATTATGCTATGTTGATTCTTAGAGAAGGGAGTAGGAGTAAGAGTAGATGACTCTTTATGGTCCAAGTCCCGAAAAAGTAAGTCTTTATGTCAAGAAAGGAGAGGAATCCTCGTAGTTTCCAAGATTTGAAGAGAATCATAGATACACAAATTTCCTTTGTTTGTTTATTCTTGTTGTTTCCTCTTTTTAATTAACATGTTATAAAGACACTGGTAAATTATAATTAAATATAGCATCCTTTTTTTTTTCTTTTTTTCTTTCCCAATATCCTTCTGAATTACTTCTTGGTTCAAGGTTTAAAAAACCTATTTCAAATCTTATTATATTGCATGCTTCAATTTGATATAATTGTTAGAAAGCAAATCAAGATGCGTAAGTGGATTAAATCGGTAAGCAACTTCAAAAAGAGAACAATGAGTGGCAAACATTCGTCCCAAGGCTTAATATTCTTACAAATAATAGCCTTAAGCAATGCTTCTAATGTTCTATTAACCACCTCAGTTTGCTCATTAATATGAAGATGACATGTAGTTGAAAACAATAATTTGTTACCCAATTTATGACTTAATATTCTTATAAATAATAGCTCTAAGCAATGCTCCAAATATTTTATTAACCACCTCAGTTTGCTCATGAATCTCAAGATGACATGCAGGTGAAAACAATAATTTGGTACCCAATTTATCCACCATACTTTCCAAAAGTGACTTAAAACTTTAACATCCCTATCTTTTTTTGTGTGCAGCAAACATTGAGAACATTGACTACAAAACTTATAAACATCGTAATTCATGGCAAAGGTCATATGGATTGTGATGAGCATTTTCTCTCATATCTTGGTTTCGCTAACTAAAGTTTTCCAATAACTCCCAAACTTCATTACCTTATATAAACCTCTTGGGATAAGGATTCATATAACGCTTCATAAAATAAGATCTACTGATGAATTTCATAGCATTTGAAGGTCATCTAGGTCATGAACCGAAGGTAAATTACCTTAGGGGCATTATGGTCATTTTACACCATTTATTGGTTTACCTACTTATCCTTATCCAATGACCACCAAATTTCATATCTAACCTCAACATACTATAATATGCTCAGTATTAAAATTTGATAGGCAGTGGAGCTCATATAGTGGGTTATTTTAATGTTACTTAAATCTCGAGCTATTTAATCGGTTCAGGGTCTTAACTCACGGTTATTTGGGTTTTTCTTTCATATATCATTAATTCATACTTGTTTTAGAGTTCATATGAAAATCAAAGCAATTTCTACAAGTATTTCTTAACAAAAAGTCCAAGGTGGCTACTTGCCTTGTCGTCGACTTTTGGGACATCCATTCTTGAGCTTCTAGTATCTGAATTACTTCAAATTTCCTTCCACGTACTCCTTATTGTGTCTAGTTTCTGAAACCATAAGATTTTCTATCAGAATCGGACTAAATTGGGTTTAACATTGAGAAAACCCGAGAAAATGTCAAATTTTGAGTTGACTTGGACAGTTCAGTTGAACTGGCCATATCATCGTTTTCTTCCTCTGAACAGGAAGAAGAAGCGCATTTTTCGCGTCGCCGCCATCTGAAACTCGGCCTGTACAGCCACATTTAAAGCATTTCTCTCCTCGATTTCTTCGTGAAACTTAAAGATGGGTATTACAAGGAAGGGCTAGGGATTGATTTGATGATACCTTCTCGTGGATCGTAGCCTAAGATATTCGCTTCGAAAGTTCATCCAAAATATGATTTATCGCTGAAGATAAAAACAAAGGATTTCTTATTGGGTAGCCGATTCTAGGGGTTTTAAGGCCCTATTTCTTCATTGAACCTCTTCCATATCCTTTCTTCAGGCTAAAGGAATTGGTTTGGAGAAACGTCTTTGAGTGTAATTCTTATTCTATAAAAAATTTAATGATTCGGGAAGTTTATAAAAATTAGAAAAAGTACCATTTTCTCAATGTTTTTTCAATTTTACTTGTTCTTTGCTTCTAGATACAACCTAGTGGGGATTATACACTGTCTCTTATTGGAGACCTTGAGTGTTGCAAATTCTCCTCTCCTTCGAAAACTTTCGGTCATCCAAAGTGCTTATACTAAAATAGGTCAGGGTACAAGGTTCTTATTTGCCTTCTTTTTCCAAAGTGGCTTCTTCTACTCTATGATTCTTCCATAGGATCTTAACAAGAGAGATTTCCTTGTTTCTCAATCATTTGACTTTCTTGTCTATTATTTGAATCGGGTCTTCTTTATCCGTTAGGTCATCTTTCAAGAAGAGAGTTTCATGAGCCAGTACGTGCGAACGATCTAGGGTCTACTTCCGTAGTACGAATACATGAAAGATATTATGTACTGCAGACAAGTTTGGGCATTGCCCGATTCTATAGGCCACAGATCCAATCCTTTCTAATATCTCAAAGGGACGGATAAACCTAGGGCTTAGCTTCCCCTTTTTACCCTACCTGAGCACCCCTCTCATGGGGTGCTACCTTTAGGAATATATGATCCCCTACCTACAATTCCATGTCCTTGCGCCTTAGGTCTGCATAGCTTTTCTCTCGGCTTTGTGCGGTTTGTATCCTAGCTTTAATCTTCTAGACTGTGGCGTTGGTAATTTGCACCAGCTCTGACCTAATAATTGTCGTTTGCCCCCCTCCTTCCCAAGAGATAGGGGATCGAAATCTTCGTCCATAGAGAACCTCGTATGTGGCCATTTGTATGGTGTCTCGGCAAGTATTATTATAAGCGAATTTCATAAGGGGTAGGTACTTATCCCAACTTCCTGCAAAATCCATCTCATATACCCTCAACATGTCTTCCAATATTTGCTTGAGCATTTCTGTTTGATCATCTGTTTATGGGTGGAATGTCGTACTATAACTGCGTACCCAATGCCTTTTGTTGAATTTTCCAGAAGCGAGATTTAAATCTGGCATCTCGGTCTAATACTATTGTCTTTTGTTGAATTTCCAGAAGTGTACCCAATACCTTTACTGATGAATATTCATTTTTAATGTTAGCAAGAGTAGCTCAGTTGGAAGATTGTTAGACTGAAGATTTGAAAGTCACACGTGTTTTATCGACGTTCAACGCACCTAATACAAGTTTATTATCTGACTATACAATCTAAAAACATAACTTGCTTATTCAATCTAAAATGAGTGATTATTTCTTTTTTATACATAATGAATTAGTGGAAATACCTTTAATTATGAATTTTCATTTTTAATATTAGCGGGGATAGCTCTGTTGGGAGAGCGTCAGGCTAAAGATTTGAAGGTCACGTGTTTGATCTCCACGTTCACCGCACCTAATTGTAGTTGCATAACTCTACTTTTCAATCTAAAATTAGTCATTATTCCTTTCTGAAATCTCAATGAATTATTCGAAATACCTAACGTGTTCTAGTTCACCGCACCTTATACAAGTTGGATAACTTGAATATCTTATTAAAAATTAGTGACTATTTCTATTTAAAAATTTCAATGAATTAGCGAAAATACCTTTACTCATGAATTTTCATTTTTAATGTTAGTGTGGATAGCTCAGTTGAGAGAGCGTTAGATTGAAGATCTGAAGGTCTCGTGCTCGATCCATGTTAACCACACATTGTTCACGTTGCACAATTTGACTATTCAATCTAAAATTAGTGATCATTTCTTTCTAAAATTTCAATTAATTGACGGAAATATCTTTACTTAAAAATATTCATTTTTAATGTTAGCGAGGATACCTCAGTTTGGAGAGCGTCAGATTTAAGATTTGAAGGTCACTTGTTCAATCTCCACGTTCACCGCACCTGTTTCTATTTGCATAACCTGACTATTCAATAAAAAATTAGTCATTATTTCTTTTGAATCAGCGAAAATATCTTTACTGATGAATTTTCATTTTTGATGATTGCGGGGATAGCTCAGTTGGGAGAGCGTCAGACTGAAGATTTGAAGGTCACGTGTTCAATCCACGTTCACCGCACTTGGTTCATGGCACCTTATAATTTAGTTGATTATTATTTCTTTTTAAAATACAATGAATTAGTGGAAATAGCTTTACTTATGAATTTTTATTTTTAATGTTAGCAGGGATAGTGATTATTATTTCTTTTTAAAATATAATGAATTAGTGGAAATAGCTTTACTTATGAATTTTTATTTTTAATGTTAGCAGGGATATCTCAGTTGGGAGAGTGTTAAACTAAGGATTTGAAGGTCACGTGTTTAATCTCCACGTTCACCGCACTTGTTTCCATTCGCATAAGCTGACTATTCAATAAAAAAATTAGTATGAATTAGCGTAAATACCTCATTGGTTGATTAAGTTGCATAACTTTATTCAATCTAAAATTAGTGGTTATTCCTTTTTAAAATATAATGAATTAGCAGAAATACCTTTACTTATGACTTCGACGATCCCTTCTGGAACCAAACATGTTTTTTTCTTCTTCAAATATTAGCGAAGATAACTCAGTTTTGAGTGTCAAACTGAAAATCTAAAGGTCACGTGTTCGATCCATGTTCACCGCACCTGATTCACGTCACATAACTTGACTCTTGACTATTTAATTTAAAATTAGTTGGGAGAGCGTCACTATAGATCCGTTCACAGCATACGAATTAGAGTTAATAATTTTACTCATGAATTTTCATTTTAATGTTAGCTTGGATAGTTGAATTGGGAGTGGGAGTGGATTCCTAATTCTTTATTTGACTATAAATGCTCCATAAGACATTTAGTAAAATGACTCATTTTATTGCATGGAACAATAAAATTGATGTTCCCGTAGAATTGTCAATACATTCTACTTTCAATGTTGCTAAATTGAGTCCTTTTGATGTAGGTGATGATTTTTCTGATTCGAGGACTAATCCTGAAGAGGGAGATGATGATAAGAATCACTGTGTACATTCTACTTTCAATGTTCCTGTAACAACAAAAGAAATAAAATAAAATAAAATAGTAATAATAATAATAATAATAATAAATAATAATAAATAAATAAATAAATAAATAAATAATAAATATATATATATATATAAAAAACATTTGCTAACCCATCCCTACTCCTTCCTTCAATCTCTCACCACTCCTTCCCTAAAAATAAATCTGGCAATTAATCAGGAATTCTTTTCTGTAAAGATTTACCCAGAATTTCTTTGTTACTACCCAAACAAATAGAAAAAAACAAAAAACAAAAAGTTTAAGCAGATTTAGTTTGGGCTGAGGTGATACGTCATTTGAAGAGGTCAGTAGTGACATGTTAAATCTTCCTCTTATTTTATTAAGTAATATTAATTTGGTTACAATTATTTTGTTTTGAATTAGAGATTAAAGGAAAATAATTTTGTATGAGTTTTAGGAAATCACAACCAATTATATTTTAGATCTCATGAATTGTTTAGATCTCATGAATTGTTTAGATCTCATGAATTGTTTAGATCTTTGAATTGTTACAATGATTTAGGTTGTCAATAATTTTATAGACAAAGGAAATAAGAAAAAAAAAACTAAATAGAGATGGAAATCCAGAATACTGTTAACCCATAAGAGAAAAAAAAATGAAAGTAAAGATAAAAATGGAAGATTTGGAAGATTTGGAAATAAGGATAGATTAACAAAATTGGCCAATAATATCTCCAAAATAATTACAGTAGAAGATGGAAGATGGAAGATGGAAGATTGAGAAAAGATTTTGTTGAACATAATTTAAAAAAAAATAAAACAGGAAAGATCAGAGGGCAAGGAACTCCGTCAAATTTTGTCTAACAAGAAATATCAGAATTTAAGAATGGCCAATGTAAATTAGAGAAATAATTTTATAAAGTTCAAACTTGAAATTGATGTCATGGGCGTTGACTTGGAGTTCAATGGACTTTCATTAAGGATAACGATGGAATCGAACTTTCATTAAGGATATATTTGTGACGACGACTTAAGCTAACCAGGTAAGTGACCTTACTATCGGCATGGTTATATTTGATGTTGACACGTTCCCTGTGGTTCTGCACGTGTCATATATATATATATTGATATGTGTGAATTGTCTATGGATCGATATACTTCCTATATGTTATCTTATGTTATTATAGGTTGTTTGTATGATAATAATTATGGTATGATGTACTCAAGGATATGTTTAAAATAGGATACGAGAAGGATGCACAAAACGAAATGTAACGATAGAAGTAAGATACGTTCATGAAACGTTAAGGTTAGGTTAAATACTAGAGTGTTATGGATAGGAGAGATTGATGAAAGAATATGGTTAGGTTATGGGTAGAAAGGGATAGGTTTGTGATAGATTGATAGAACGATAGCGTTATGGTAAGTTAGAGAACGATATGACTATGAAGTGTTTACGTTATGACTTGTTTATGATATGGTACATTGTATGCTAGATTATTGTGCTTAAGTAAGAAAGGGCTAGGGATTTATTTGATAACTTCTCGTGGATCGTAGCCTAAGATATTCGCTACTAAAGTTCATCCAAAATCTGATTTATTGCTGGAGATAAAACAAAGGATTTCTTATTGGGTAGCCGATTCTAGGGGTTTCAAGGCCCTATTTCTTCATTGAACCTCTTCCATATCCTTTCTTCAGGCTAAAGGAATTGGTTTGGAGAAACGTCTTTGAGTGTAATTCTTATTCTATAAAAAATTTAATGATTCGGGAAGTTTATAAAAATTAGAAAAAGTACCATTTTCTCAATGTTTTTTCAATTTTACTTGTTCTTTGCTTCTAGATACAACCTAGTGGGGATTATACACTGTCTCTTATTGGAGACCTTGAGTGTTGAAAATTCTCCTCTCCTTCGAAAACTTTCGGTCATCCAAAGTGCTTATTCTAAAATAGGTCAGGGTACAAGGTTCTTATTTGCCTTCTTTTTCCAAAGTGGCTTCTTCTACTCTATGATTCTTCCATAGGATCTTAATAAGAGAGATTTCCTTGTTTCTCAATCATTTGACTTTCTTGTCTATTATTTGAATCGGGTCTTCTTTATCCGTTAGGTCATCTTTCAAGAAGAGAGTTTCATGAGCCAGTACGTGCGAACGATCTAGGGTCTACTTCCATAGTACGAATACATGAAAGATATTATGTACTGCAGACAAGTTTGGGCATTGCCCGATTCTATTGGCCACAGATCCAATCCTTTCTAATATCTCAAAGGGACGGATAAACCTAGGGCTTAGCTTCCCCTTTTTACCCTACCTGAGCACCCCTCTCATGGGGTGCTACCTTTAGGAATATATGATCCCCTACCTACAATTCCATGTCCTTGCGCCTTAGGTCTGCATAGCTTTTCTCTCGGCTTTGTGCGGTTTGTATCCTAGCTCTAATCTTCTAGATTGTGGCGTTGGTAATTTGCACCAGCTCTGACCTAATAATTGTCGATTGCCCCCCTCCTTCCCAATAGATTGGGGATCGAAATCTTCGTCCATAGAGAACCTCGTATGTGGCCATTTGTATGGTGGCTCGGCAAGTATTATTATAAGCGAATTTCATAAGGGGTAGGTACTTATCCCAACTTCCTGCAAAATCCATCTCATATACCCTCAACATGTCTTCCAATATTTGCTTGAGCATTTCTGTTTGATCATCTGTTTATGGGTGGAATGTCGTACTATAACTGCGTACCCAATGCCTTTTGTTGAATTTTCCAGAAGCGAGATTTAAATCTGGCATCTCGGTCTAATACTATTGTCTTTTGTTGAATTTCCAGAAGTGTACCCAATACCTTTACTGATGAATATTCATTTTTAATGTTAGCAAGAGTAGCTCAGTTGGAAGATTGTTAGACTGAAGATTTGAAAGTCACACGTGTTTTATCCACGTTCAACACACCTAATACAAGTTTATTATCTGACTATACAATCTAAAAGCATAACTTGCTTATTCAATCTAAAATGAGTGATTATTTCTTTTTTATACATAATGAATTAGTGGAAATACCTTTAATTATGAATTTTCATTTTTAATATTAGCGGGGATAGCTCTGTTGGGAGAGCGTCAGGCTAAAGATTTGAAGGTCACGTGTTTGATCTCCACGTTCACCGCACCTAATTCTAGTTGCATAACTCGACTATTCAATCTAAAATTAGTCATTATTCCTTTCTGAAATCTCAATGAATTATCCGAAATACCTAACGTGTTCTAGTTCACCGCACCTTATACAAGTTGGATAACTTGAATATCTTATTAAAAATTAGTGATTATTTCTATTTAAAAATTTCAATGAATTAGCGAAAATACCTTTACTCATGAATTTTCATTTTTAATGTTAGTGTGGATAGCTCAGTTGAGAGAGCGTTAGATTGAAGATCTGAAGGTCTCGTGCTGGATCCATGTTAACCACACATGGTTCACGTTGCACAATTTGACTATTCAATCTAAAATTAGTGATCATTTCTTTCTAAAATTTCAATTAATTGGCGGAAATATCTTTACTTAAAAACATTCATTTTTAATGTTAGCGAGGATACCTCAGTTTGGAGAGCGTCAGATATAAGATTTGAAGGTCACTTGTTCAATCTCCACGTTCACCGCACCTGTTTCTATTTGCATAACCTGACTATTCAATAAAAAATTAGTCATTATTTCTTTTGAATCAGCGAAAATATCTTTACTGATGAATTTTCATTTTTGGTGATTGCGGGGATAGCTCAGTTGGGAGAGCGTCAGACTGAAGATCTGAAGGTCACGTGTTCAATCCACGTTCACCGCACTTGGTTCATGGCACCTTATAGTTTAGTTGATTATTATTTCTTTTTAAAATATAATGAATTAGTGGAAATAGCTTTACTTATGAATTTTTATTTTTAATGTTAGCAGGGATAGCTCAGTTGGGAGAGTGTTAAACTAAGGATTTGAAGGTCACGTGTTTAATCTCCATGTTCACCGCACTTGTTTCCATTCGCATAAACTGACTATTCAATAAAAAAATTAGTATGAATTAGCGTAAATACCTCATTGGTTGCATAAGTTGATTAAGTTGCATAACTTTATTCAATCTAAAATTAGTGGTTATTCCTTTTTAAAATATAATGAATTAGCAGAAATACCTTTACTTATGATTTTTTTCTTCGGAATTAGCGTAAATACCTCATTGGTTGCATAAGTTGATTAAGTTGCATAACTTTATTCAATAACTCAGTTTTGAGTGTCAAACTGAAAATCTAAAGGTCACGTGTTCGATCCATGTTCACCGCACCTGATTCACGTCACATAACTTGACTCCTGACTATTTAATTTAAAATTAGTTGGGAGAGCGTCACTATAGATCCGTTCACAGCATCTGACTATTCACGTCACATTTTAATGTTAGCTTGGATAGTTGAATTGGAAGTGGGAGTGGATTCCTAATTTTATAAAGTTCAAACTTGAAACTGATGTCATGGGCGTTGACTTGGAGTTCAATGGACTTTCATTAAGGATAACGACGGAATCGAACTTTCATTAAGGATATATTTGTGACGACGACTTAAGCTAACCAGGTAAGTGACCTTACTATCGGCATGGTTATATTTGATGTTGACACGTTCCCTGTGGTTCTGCACGTGTCATATATATATATATTGATATGTGTGAATTGTCTATGGATCGATATACTTCCTATATGTTATCTTATGTTATTATAGGTTGTTTGTATGATAATAATTATGGTATGATGTACTCAAGGATATGTTTGAGATAGGATACGAGAAGGATGCACAAAACGAAATGTAACGATAGAAGTAAGATACGTTCATGAAACGTTCAGGTTAGGTTAAATACTAGAGTGCTATGGATAGGAGAGATTGATGAAAGAATATGGTTAGGTTATGGGTAGAAAAGGGTTAGGTTTGTGATAGATTAATAGAACAATAGCGTTATGGTAAGTTAGAGAACGATGTGACTAGGAAGTGTTTACGTTATGACTTGTTTATGATATGGTTGATTGTATGCTAGATTATTGTGCTTAAGTAAGAAAGGGCTAGGGATTTATTTGATAACTTCTCGTGGATCGTAGCCTAAGATATTCGCTAC
>NW_019268600.1:668548-679789 GCF_002738365.1 Cucurbita moschata | reverse complement strand
CATGGCTCTGATACCAAATTGTTAGGAACAGAAAAAGAAAATTGGAAAGATCAGAAGAATTGGGAGAAATCTCTCATCCAATTGAAGAATGACTAAATCAAATCTAATTCAAATAACTAGATCAAATCTAATCCAAATAACTCAATCAAATTTAATCCTAACAGTTATCATATCATTTTGGTATCATATTTTTATTTTTCTGACTCTGAGATATTTTGCTTTTATAAATAGATATCTTCATGAAAATAAGTTTAATTTATGTTGAGATGGAGAATAAAAATTTACACTTAAAGGACGTTGATACTTGGGACTTTGATTCCTCTTAGTGTGAAGCTTGCATCTTGTAATTACTTGGGTAAAGAATGTGTTTCACTTAAAATTCACTCAAGAGAAAATAATCAAATAACGAACCATATTTGAGAGAGGATAACTGTTTTTTTTTTTTTTTTTTAATCTTTGGGAAACAAGAAAGAATAAAAATTAAAACATGGCATGAATGACATCTTCTTGAATCTTTGATTTGTTCTCCTAAATGTATATAAAAAAAATCTTATATATTTTTAGATATAATTTAAGATTACTTATTTAATAAAACTCCATCCAAACTTCTACTCATAAATTTAATTATTATTTGTATACAATTGTTAATATGTAAGAAAATACACGTACAAAATGTTTATACTATTGGTAGTACACTAGTCTCGGTTGTTTGATTAAAACAATGCAACCATTGTCCAAACTAATGAATTTGATTAGAAGCTATCTCCTAATAGAGGGAGGCTCAATTACACTTTGTTGTAAGATTTGACCCTATCAATTTGAATAGCATTCTCCAACTATAAATATTGAACTCTAAAGTATTCACGAGCAAAGTAAGTTTGTTTAAACTATCTATAAAAGTGTTCCAAAGTGAGTCATGGAGAAGATTTGCCTTAAAATCTAGTTCCAATTAAGGATGTCAATGATGAAGAAGTGCAAGCTGTTGGAAGGTTTGCCGTGAAAAATTTCAGAGGTGGTAGATATAATTTAATCTACAAGCGTGTGGAGAATGGTCTTTTCAGTCCCATATAGGCTTTGACCCCAAATTTTATATTATTGTGATAGAAGCTATTGGTCAGATATTGCAATTGTGAAGAAGTTACGTCATATGCATGGGACGCTACCGCCATCCTATAAGCTCTTATCTTTTGAGGAATTCATCAAATTCCCTCTCTACAAGTAGTATAAGCTCTTATCGATTGCTTTCTCTCCATAAGTAGCAGTATAACTACTAGATTGCTTTCTTTACTTAAATAAGTCCTCTCTTTATGTGCTTGTTAGATTGTAGCAGTATAACTACTAGTATATGATCCCCGTACCTCTTCACATGCTACTCTACCATCTGAGCTACATCCCCTCAATTTTTGCATCACAAAACCCTAAATTTCCCGTCATCTTTAATAGTGAAAATGAAGATTTGATTAAAACAATGCAACCATTGTCCAAACTAATGAATTTGATTAGAAGCTATCTCCTAATAGAGGGAGGCTCAATTACACTTTGTTGTAAGATTTGACCCTATCAATTTGAATAGCGTTCTCCAACTATGAATATTGAACTCTAAAGTATTCACAGCAAAGTAAGTTTGTTTAAACTATCTATAAAAGTGTTCCAAAGTGAGTCATGGAGAAAATTTGCCTTAAAATCTATTTCCAATTAAGGATGTCAATGATGAAGAAGTGCAAGCTGTTGGAAGGTTTGCCGTGAAAAATTTCAGTTCCAATTAAGGATGTCAATGATGAAGAAGTGCAAGCTGTTGGAAGGTTTGCCGTGAAAAATTTCAGAGGTGGTAGATATAATTTAATCTACAAGCGTGTGAAGAATGGTCTTTTCAGTCCCATATAGGCTTTGACCGGTGGTAGATATAATTTAATCTACAAGCGTGTGAAGAATGGTCTTTTCAGTCCCATATAGGCTTTGACCCCAAATTTTATATTATTGTGATAGAAGCTATTGGTCAGATATTGCAATTGTGAAGAAGTTACGTCATATGCATGGGACGCCATCTTTAATAGTGAAAATGAAGAAATATTGCTACCCAACATGTCATGAATAGGGAAAAATTGAAAAGAAATAATATATTTAATAATAAATAGTTTTATTTTTGGAGATACAAGGTATCGATCCCCGTACCTCTCGCATGCAAAGCGAGCGCTCTACCATCTGAGCTACATCCCCATGATATTTACATTATAAAACCCTAAATGTCCCATCATCAATAATAGTGAAAATAAAAAAATATCAAAATATTAATAACAAATAGTTTGGTTTGGTGATGCGGGGCATCGATAATTGTGAAAATAAAAAAATATAATAACAAATTAAATACTTTCTTTTGGAGAGGCGGGTTATCAATCCCCGTACAACTCGCATGCAAAGCGAGCGCTCTACCATCTAAGCTATATCTCTACAATTTTTACGTCACGAAACCCTAAGCGTCTCGTCATGAATAATAGTGAAAAAATAGTAATAACGAATAGTTTCTTTTGGAGATGCGAGGTATCAATCCCCGTATCTCTCTCATGCTACATTCGCACTCTCATGCTACATTCCCACGATTTTACATAAAAAAACTCTAAACTTCCCATCATCAATGATATGAAAATGAAAAACTATCCCCGCTCATTATGTCGTAAATAAGGAAAAATTTAAAAGAACTAATATACTTAGTAATCGTTTCCTTTGTTGATGCATGGTATCGATCCAGTACTTCTCACATGGGATGCAAATGCTCAACCATCTAAGCTATATCCTCAAGATTCTTACATCACAAAATCCTAAACATCTCGTCATCAACAATAGTGAAAATAAAAAAATAACGCTATTCATTATGTCATAAATAAGGAAAAATTGAATAGAAATAAAATAGTAATAACGAATAGTTTCTTTTGGAGGTATGGGGTAACGATCCGATCCTCGTACCACTCACATACTAAGCAAGCAATCTATCATCTAAGCTACATTCCCACAATACTTATATCAGAAAACCCTAAATGTCCCATCATCAAGTGAAAATGAAAAAATATCTCCGCTAATTATGTCATAAATAAGGAAAGGTTGAATAGAAGTAAAATATTAATAACAAATAGTTTCTTTTGGAGATGCGGGATATCCCCTTACGTCTCGCATGCTAAATGAGCTCTACCATCTAAGCTACATCCCTACAATTCTTGCATCATAAAACCCTAAATTTCCCATCATAAGCTACATCCTCACAATTCTTGCATTATAAAACCCTAAATTTCCAATCATAAGCTACATCCCCACAATTGTTGCATCATAAAACCCTAAATTTTCCATTGTCAATAATATTGAAAATGAAGAAAATCTAGAGATCCAGGGTATCGATCCCCATACCTCTCGCATGCAAAGCGAGTGCTCTACCATCTAAGCTATATCCCCAAAATTCTTATGTCACAAAGCCCTAAACATTTCGTCATCAGTAATAGTGAAAATGAAAAACTATCTCGGCTCATTATGTCCTAAATAAGAAAAAATTGAAAAAAAAAATATATTTAGTAATCGATTCAATCAGAGATGCAAGGTATTGATCCCCGTACTTTCCACATGGAAAATGAACGCTCTACCATTTGAACTACATCCCTACAATTCTTACTTCAAAAAACCCTAAATGTTCCTTCATCAATAATTGTGAAAATGAAAAAGTATCTCTGCATATTATGTCATAAATAAGGAAATATTGAATAGAAATAAAATATTAATAATAAATAGTTTCTTTTGGAGATGGGAGGTATCGATCCTCGTACCTCTCGCATGCTAAGCGAAGCTACATCCCCACAATTCTTGCATCACAAAACCCTAAATTTTTCATCATCAATAATAGTGAAAATGAAGAAATATCGCTACTTAACCTGTCATGAATAAGGAAAAATTGAAAAGAAATAATTTTCAATAATATATTTAATAACATAGTTTTATTTTGGAGATGCGTGGTATCTATCCCCGTACCTCTCGCATGTAAAGAAAGCGGTCTACCATTTGAGCTACATCCCCACGATTCTTATGTTACAAAAATCCTAAACGTCTCGTCATCAATAATAGTGACATGAAAAACTATCCCTACTCATTATGTCGTAAATAAGAAAAAATTGAAAAGAAATAATATATTTAGTGATCGATTCATTTGGAGATGCAAGGTATCAACTCTGTACTTTCCACATCAGAAGTGAGCGCTCTACTATCTGAATTACATCCCCACGATTCTTACATCAGAAAACCCTAAACCTCCCGTCATCAATAATTGTAAAAATGAAAAAAAAAATATCTATGCTCATTATTTCATAAATAAGGAAAGATGGAATCTGATTATTTCATAATTTTAGTGATCGATTCATTTGGAGATGCAAGGTATCGATCTCCGTACTTTCCACATTGGAAGAGAGCGCTCTACCATCTAAGCTACATCCCCACGATTCTTACATTAAAAAATCCAAAAATCCTAAACCTCTCGTCATCAGTAATTGTGAAAATGAAAAATATCTCCGCTCATTATTTCATAAATAAGGAAAGATATAATAGAAATAAAATATTAATTACATAGTTTACATATGTGTCACTTGTGTTATTTTAATGTATTTATTTACTCGTCATCAGTAATTGTGAAAATGAAAAATATCTCGGCTCATTATTTCATAAATAAGGAAAGATATAATAGAAATAAAATATTAATTACATAGTTTATGTATGTGTCACTTGTGTTATTTTAATGTATTTATTTACTTGGTAAATGTCTTTCATACACTAGACCAAATGCCCTTGTTATACCACTTGAAATGTATGTATGAAGCCTTGGGATGGGAGGATGTTAAGAAGGACTATGAGTATAAAATGTCGAATATGAAGTTAGGTTGATTTCGCACCCCCAGTGAGAATCATACCACTAAACCAAATGCCTTTTCTTGAACACCTAATATTTTTAGCTTCTACTCAAATATATTTTTCTCTTAGTAGTTGGAGGGCTATAAGACGAAAAGTTGAATTGTTATAATATACAAGGGTTATAAATAAACCAACAACCCAACAAAAGAAACAAACTAATCAATTTTGGTTGGATTGATTCGGTTCAGTTCATCAGTTTGTTTGATTTAATTTTTCTATTTTGCCTCGTATGACAAGAAAATAAAGTTGTATTGAATGCACCTTAGTTTCATTTATGACAAACTCATACGAAACATAATTGCATTAATAGTACTCAGAGTTGGAGTCTATAAGCATTTCATGAACTTTAGTGCAATTCATGCTTCATTAAAGATGAGATGAACTTTAGTTATGTAGGGAAACGTTAAATTGCCTCATGTGGAGCTTCAATTACTATATGCTAGTTACAATCTTTAGGATTGACTAATTGAACAGGAATTCATGGATTTAGGGAAATTTTTGTGTAATTGTCAACTACAACTTATGTTTTCAAATTTTTAGGACATAATTTAGGTAGTTGTTTTTATGAGTCGTAAACTTGTTTCTTTGCATTATATGGATTTAGTTGAACTATTATTATCGATAAGATGGAGAAAGAAATTGTCTTTGAATTGACTAATAGACCTAGGTTCATCGTTGTTGTCTTTTAACTTGTGATTTTGCAAAAAGCTTAACTAATATGAACTGTCATGTCACGAGAACTTTTAAATCAAGAATACACCCTACACATCATTCAAGATGGCAATAAAATGGAGTTAAATTGAACGCACTTTAGTTTCATGTTTGGTGTGTTCAAGATAAAACATAATTGTGTTATTGATATTGAGTTTGGAGTCTATAAGAATTTAATGATCTTAACAGAAATTCCTGTTTTATTAGAGGATACCAATTTTATTTAAGGTACTAAGAGTTCAAGAATCTGGATTTGAATCTGGTCAAGGAACAGTAAGATTTGAAAGTTTTGAATTCTAGACAAAATTTGTACCTAATTATTTCTTTTTATGACTAATTATAAATTAAGAGAAAAATATTTTTGTAGAGATAGATTTATCTCTAAAGCTTTCATGACGAAACCATATTTAGACTAGCAGTTTAAAGTCAGGAGATGTGGTCACAGGTGTGATTATTTTGGATGGGTTCGTAATAGAACTTACGTTTGAGATGAGGGAGCCTTCAAAGGTTGTGCACTCACACATGGGGTTGTTATGTAGTGTTAGTCTGTCTTTGTGTTTGAGTCTTTTTGTACTTTTTTTTTTCTTTTGTAATTGTATCTCAAACATTTTTTTTTCTGTTTGGATAAATTTGAACAACACTATCTTATAATTTAATTTAATTTTATATTTAATGTTGTATTGTTTTCTCAATCTCATTTTAATTTTACAACATTTTCTTATTTTATATTAATTTACTTTTATTATTTGTTTTCACTCTCAATTTTAGTTTATATTTGAGTTTTGAACACTTGAAATTTGGGTTGTGACACGTTGGTACCATAGCAGCCAGATTTTAAATTATATAGATTTTTTCTTAGGATAAAAAGTCGTATATCTCTATGACTCAGCTCGATGTCACGTCTCTCCGCGACCAAGTAAGCAGTCTAACCCTATTTTGTAGTATATGATATGTTGTAAAACTTGTATGAATTTATTGTATGTTTTGATTTTGGTGGTAGTTATAAAATGTCCTTGGACGTTAAAGAGTGAATGTTAACTATATAAGACAAAAGTGGATCAACGTTATAGTGTCTAGATATGGTGAGGAGGAAAAGAGTGGTCATTAGATATCTGACTAGCCTTAGGAAAACAGAGAGTTGCCGTTGCACAGTGCGAAACATCTAATCCATGAAATTTTGGTACTAGAAATGAAGAAACTGGAGATGGTCCCCAAACGGGACCAATTCGAATCGCAATTTCTTTGGTTCCCTAGCAGCGTCAACCAGATTAACCCTACAGCGTGACAATCCTTAAGCTTCCACTCCTGTGTGGTCATGGTTTCTAGCTTCACCCCCAAAATGGGTTCCTGAATATCTTTCTCGTATAGATAATCTTCAATCTGCATCTTCTAGAAACTGATATCGAATCCATCAAACTTTTCAATTCCAGTCTTTGAACTTTCCATCTTCACAGATCGTGGTGAATCTCTCCTCGCTCTGATACTAGTTATTAGAATCACACAACAGCGCACACACTTGATCTAAATGAACACAAAGAACATGATAGAGAAAATGTAAGAAGAAATATTGACCAATGGTTTTGTATTAATGACCTTAGGTATGCAAAGAGAGGATATGGAGAATGAGAAATGTACATTTAGGAAGCACTTACTAATGGGTATACATATTATTTCAGTTTATTATATATAGCTTCACTATATGTAACCGCCTACTATATATAATTATTTAGTATATATTTCTCTATCACATTTTTACTATAAATCTTCAGCCTTTATATCCAACATTCTAGAGCCCAAATAGTCAGGGATTGACATCCTGCTAGAACACAAAGTCATTTACATGTCCCTAGCAAAATGTCTAGTAGTAACGGAGTCTAACCCAACGATCATTCAAACAAACATCCATCAACCAAGAGGGGTAAAAATGATGACGATAGTACAGTTGAGAAAGAATCTTCGCCATGATGAATCTACACTTGCTGCCATTGTTGTATTTGAAAAGGGGGAGCTCAAGTGTGCCAACCTCAACAAATTTTTTATTGCCACTAGATGAACACCACGACCTAAAACAAGAAGGTCAGATATTGGGTTTAACCCCACCAAGAGAGATCAATCACAAGATTAGTTTTATGTCACCTACCACAAATAGATGTCATACAGCTTAACTTGAGCTAGTTGAATTCTACAAATAGCAAAATGGCATGTTCACAGTCGGGTTTATTTGACCTGCAAAGGCTCTTGTCAGTGATCACTCAAATGCTTGGCAAAGACACCAAGCCAACACCTCTACTGAAGAAGGGAGACAAAAAAAAACCACTAAAGCAACACATGTTCACGCAGAAATACCATCCAGACGGATGAAGAGAAGGGTCGACCACGATAATTTCAAAGAAAATAGAGAGTTATGATAAGTTAAGGTCAGATCAACTTTGAGTTCAAAGCAACAAGAACCAAAGACTGGTTCGAAAATTCTATGGACTAGTCAAAGTTGTCCACAAGATTAGGAAGACATCATATAGGATACAATTGCTCCTATGGATACAGACTAACCCTGTTGTCCACGTCAGTAACTTGAAACGTTATTATTCCAACCAAGAAAACATCAAGTAAAAGCAGGTGGTATGACGTCATGCAAAGAAGAAATTGTTTCAAGCGAAGAAAGTAGGAAAGACACCAACAGAGAAGACTTGAAGAGTTAACAAACCGAGAAGTGATTTTCAAAAGTTCCTAGAAGGTTGGAAAAGACTCCTCAACACTGAGATCAGCTAAAAGCGCGTCACGAGACTTAAAGTCAGCCTCATCCTACAATGTTGAGTTTATGAAGAGCCGGTTGATAGAGATATTTACAAATTACTTTTAGCTTATAACATTGCTTTATTTGAAACTATTTTTAACGTATTTCCTCGCTCACGTTTTCTAAAATATTTCTTCTAAACGTGATTCGAGCATACAGTGCTATTGTTCATTTAGTCTAAATTTTGCATGGTTGACTTGTTCATCTGATTAGAACAAATATCACATAATGATTGTCTCACTACTGCACGAGTGCGATTGTGACACTTGAAATCCGTTCAGTTGTGGGCCGCATCTTCTAACTAGTTACGTGAGTTTGGCATAGGGCATACGTGTAGCTTGAAAAAGAAATGGTTGGATGCGGACAGTGAATAAGGGTTGGGCCACGGAAGGTTTTTTTTTACCACATATGGACTTTGGGCTAGTGAGTCTTAAATTTGGATTCGTTTGAAAAATTTTGGTTCGTTTTTTAGTTCAAACGAACCCAAATTAAACCTACTAGTTCCTTCTTCCTTGCACGACTCACTCCTATTCTCTATTCTACCTCTTCTTGCTCTTTGAAACTTCTTTAAAGGCTATTGTTCACCGATTATTTGGGAGCATCTTCTTTAAAAGGATTGTGACCATAGATGACCTATGTAGAAAATTTGTACCCTCTTTCCTAAAACCTTTAGCAGACAACATACCTAAAACAGGTGCGCTGACCAGACTGCGCTACACCTCGTCTCACCCCCCCGGAGCATATGGATCCACCCAATCGATGAACACTCAAACCAAACTCGCCCATCCTTTTTGGCACAGGGACGCGAGAACCAATCCGAGTAATCTACAGTGGGGAGACCCCTTAAAGCAATAAGCAAGAATGGCTAGGTTGATAGCAGGGTTAAAGAAAAGGTGAGTATGAAAAGACGTATCGCGTAACTGTCACTGTAAGCAGCTTCATTCTTTCTTGATCTATGATCCGACTTTATGAAAAAAATCATTCTTTCAGCTGAAAGTGTGACTGTTGGGTATGGATAAGCAGGACCTCTTGGTTCAGGGATAACCGGAGATGTTGGCTAAGAAAGCTAAGCAGGCAAGTATAGGACGGACAAAATGCACATACAAATTGATTGACATGATCCCTCTCCCTCTCTCTTTGGCTAGTTGGCTAGTTGCACGATAAGCGGGAAAGCATATCAGGTAGGGAAAGAAAGGCTGCTCGATCTCCTGTAAGGCTAACCCTCAACGGCGAGCTCACCAGGCAATGCTATAAGTCCGATAGAAGTCCAAGGTTTCGTCTACTACGAACCAGGAAGCTCTTGGAGGAGCTAACATGAAATGAGAAATACATTCGTTTACGACAACTAATAGATAGCGAACCTTTTGGTAGAAACTGAATGATCCCCTGGCTCGGGCAAGAAAAGGAAAAGGTTGTCGTACTCCTACTTTTTTCGTTGGACGATAGAAAAGTTTGAGCGAAAAGATTGAATCACACCTAGTACGAAAGGCGGTCTTAGCAGGTTTCTCCAAACGTATAAACAAAAAGAGGAAGCAATCGGTCCTAAAGAGGATACCGATACCCATACATTCTCGCATGGAAGAACCTAGCTGAACCGGATCAAGGGTCCTAACTTAGTCCGACTGACCTTCTTTGGCTTGCCCCCGCCCTTGTAACAAGGTCAACCCGTATGTGCTCTTTCCTTTCGTTTAGCGAGATAGCTTACCAGGTCTTTCGGCTCATAGCAGCAGTATGAAAAGCGGAATCCTCATCCTGAGTCGAGTTCGCATTGCCATACGAATCGACATTGGCCAAACCAAGAGCTACTTTTTTTCTTTAATGAAAGCGGATCTAATAGTTTTGATAAAACCAACCTCTTCTAAAGAAGAAGTCGCTCTGCCTTGATCACCGTGGACATATGCAGCTCCCGCTTTATCTTTGCCTACCGTGAAAAGGAAAGTTCCCTCAATAGGCCCTCCCAGCTCCCGAACGTCTTTCTATCAATCGAGAGAGGTATAGAATAGTACAACAAACCAACAAGACAAGAATGGACTCATAAGATGAGCGGTCAGGGAAACTGTTAAGGATATTTAGTAATAAATTATAGTTTACCATATATATTTTATTTTATATTTTATCATAAGACAAATATCTAATATTTGCCTTATTACCATAGGTATCTTTCCATTTATTACTATTTTCATATCCTTGTAATTTATTTGATTACAAATAAGATAAATTTCACACCATTTAGGTGTGGTGGATTCAGCAAACATTCGCATAAACGATTTCATTTGTGTTATCCGCCAAGGAAATGATCAAGGAATTCAGATCGTGAATAAAGTACTGTAGGCAAGCGAAGCTTTTGAAAATGAAAGCGTGTAGAACTCATATCCACTTTCTCTTCGGTTCGTAAACTTCGGATCTGATCTTCCTTTCCTCTCTGGGTGACTGAGAGACAATTAGGCCTAGCGTGCATCCGATTCGGTCAACAATAAGGTACAAAGCAGATTGATTAAATGGACTTGAAGTTCCATTATCGTTAGGTCGAAGATCTCTACTAGGTTTAGTGCACTTTGGTAGTTGTGAATGTTGCCGTAATCGAATGTCTTTCTCATTCGACATTCTCTCTTACCAAGCACTTATACTCGCCAGGGTTAAGGAGACAATCTGTGAGCTAATTGGGTTTCGAGATTGCGTATACACGAAAAGAGCTCGCTTTCGAATTTCTCCTTGGCGTTTTGTGCCCGGTTCTGGTTCAGGAAAGGGTCTGATCTCTTTCATTGGAGCACATTGATGCCGAAGGAGTCTTCAGAACC
>NW_019268600.1:662247-668097 GCF_002738365.1 Cucurbita moschata | reverse complement strand
TTTTTTTTTTTTTTTTGTTTTTTGTTTCCTTTTCGAGGGCATTCCGAGAATTGAACTCAAGACCTCTTGCACCCAAAGCAAGAATCATATCACTAAACCAAATGCCCTTATAATGGACCATATATTAAGTTGTTTCTGTTATGTATCATCATTATTTCATTTATTATTTTGTTAATGAAATTCATGAGCAATTATTATTATATCTTTTAGATCTAGACTGCTGTTAAATTATTTACATAGGGTTTACGATAATTATTGTAGAGAGAAGAAAAAAGAATAGAAGTAGTGTAAAAAGAATAAAAGTTATGTTCTAAAAAATACTGTAGAGAGAAGAAAAAAAATAGAAGTAGTGTAAAAATGTGATAGTTCCATTTGAGACATATGTCGTGGAGTACACAAGTATTAAAAGAGCATTTACTGTAGAAAGATAATTACTGTAGAGAGAAGAAAAACGAATAGAAGTAGTAGAGAGAAGAAAAGTTACTGTAGAGAGAAGAAAAAAAATAGAAGTAGTGTAAAAAGAATAAAAGTTATGTTCTAAAAAAGATAATTAGAAATAGTGTAAAAATTTGATAGTTCCATTTGAGACATATATGGTGGGGTACACAAGTATTAAAAGAGCATTTACTGTAGAAAGATAATTATTGTAGAGAGAAGAAAAAAGAATAGAAGTAGTAGAGAGAAGAAAAATTACTAGAGAAGAAAAAAGAATAGAAGTAGTAGAGAGAAGAAAAATTACTGTAGAGAGAAGAAAAAAGAATAGAAGTATTGTAAAAAGATAATTACTGTAGAGAGAAAAAAAAAGAATAGAAATAGTGTAAAAAGAATAAAAGTTGATAATTACTAAGAAAAAAGAATAGAAGTAGTGTAAAAAGAGAGATAATTAATGTAGAGAAGAGAAGAAAAAAGAATAGAAGTAGTGTAAAAAGAATAAAAGTTATGTTCTAAAAAAGATAATTACTAAGAAAAAAGAATAGAAGTAGTGTAAAAAGAGAAAGATAATTAATGTAGAGAAGAGAAGAAAAAAGAATAAAGAATAAAAGTTATGTTCTAAAAAAGATAAGATATTCGTGTTTTATTGGAAGAGACCAACTTCATTTAAGATATTAGGAGTTTAAACTACTTCCATTGTAATTTCACTCACTCCACAATGATTACAAATTTAGGGTTGGCTACTTGGACATCAATTATCAACTTTAGGTTATAATTTAGGTAGTAGCCATTATAATATTAATGAGCATAAGAGCTACAATTCTTCCATGGACCATATGTGTTATAGTTAAATGAATATATATATATTATGTGTGTAGAGGTTTGGGTAAAGCACAAAGTAGTAAGGAACACCATTGTCAACTCTAGAGCCACCCACAACTCATGATGGAGACCGATGCAAAATATTTTAACATCCTTTGGCATCAAGATACAGGAAAGATGAACGTCGTCAAATTGGAAGCTTTACCTGTCTTAAGAGTCACAATGAGAACTCTAATCAAGCTGAAGCCTTGGACTAGGCAAATTGTTTAGTGATAGTTGAAATGGATGACTTCGACGTCGTGTCAGGAATGAACGTCCTGCTGAAACACAAAGTCAGTTGTCGAGATTGGTAATGTGAGTTTGTAACCCATCCATTGAGGTTCTTGGAATGATTCTATAGCTTATCATTTCCATGTTGGGAGTTGTTGGATCATGGGTCTTGGGCGAAGGAATCCTTTATTTACCACCCTTGGAGTTGATGGAAGTGTCATAAGGCTACTTTTTTTTCTATTTTTTTCTATTTATTGATTTTTTTTTGTAGTGATTTTATTTGATTTTATTTCAATTTTGTCAAACTCACTCACGTGCTCATCTCAATCATTTCAGCCTTGTTGGCTTTCAATAAGAGAGACCTTGGAAATAACCTGTAACTATTTAACTCGATTATCACATTAACAATTTGAATCAAATAAAGTGACATTAACGATTTTAATCACCTCAACCCCACTTGTTGAACTTGACTAAATGTCTATAACATAACACTAACATAGGTACAAAGTAACACAAACAAAGGTACAAAGTTCATAAAAGTCTTTTTAATCTAAAATACCATTGAACTTGACCATTATAGTGCCTCTCAAACGTAGGTAAAGTTTAAATTCGGGTCTCCTTGTCAAACTCACTCGGGTGCTCATCTCAACCATGATGGCGTTCAACAAGAGTGACCTCAAAAATAGTCGGATTATCGCATTAACCATTTGAATCACCTCAACCCCAATTGTTGAAATTGAAACAAATATCTATAACATAACACTAACATAGGTACGATGTTCATAAAAGTCTTTTTAATCTAAGATACTATTGAACTTGACCATTGCAGTGCCCTCAAAATGAGGTAAAGTTTAAATATAATTGGCGACAAAAGATGAAACTATAAAATAAAAAGAATTAAGAAAATAATATTCAACTTCAGAGAATCAAACCAGAATCTCCTAGGTGAAAGCCAAATATCCAAACCGTTGGACAACAATGAATTTTTGGTGTAGTTGTCCTAAAGTCTTTTGTCTAATCGTCGAAGAGTTTTACTATGATGTTTTGGGTAATGTCTAACAATTCGACACGTCCTTTCATGTGTGTGATAGAGATCTCAAAGTTACCGCGATGTTTCGAGTTGTTCGATCGTGTGGCTCTTTCTTCAAAAGGGTCAACATCAAACGTCAAGTCTTTGATTGGCAACCCATCCAAAGGAGCGTCTTTGATCTCAACCATGATGTCGTTCAACAAGAGAGACCTCGAAAATGACTGGATTATCGCATTAACCATTTGAAATTGAACAAAATATCTATAACAAAACTCTAACAAAGGTACGAAGTTCATAAAAGTCTTTTTAATCTAAGATATGAATTGTAAAATAAAATGAAATAAGAAAATAATATTCCATTGCCAAGAATTGAACTTGATTCTCGAGGGTGAAAGCCAAATATCCTGATCGCTAGACGACAATGGATTTTTTGTGTTGATGTCCTGAAGTCTTTTGTCATATCGCTGAAGAGCTTTAGCATGATCTTTTGCTTAATGTCTAACTCTTCGACACGTCCTTCCCTGTGTGCGTTAGAGTTCTCAAGGCTACCGCGACGGTTCAAGTTGTTCGATTTTGTGGCTCTTTCTTCAAAAAAGTCAATATCAAATGTTAGGTCTTTGATTGGCAACCCATCCAGGGGAGCGTCGATTGCATCGATTCCATCAACGATCTTCCCATGAGTTTATGGTGCATGACCCATTTTTTATACCATTCACCTTCGAGCACTACCCTAGTTTTGCATCGTCCATGAGATGCATTGCGGCTAACGTAACTCTCAGGTTGTATGAGAAAGTTCCTGTAGCCCTCAACTCTCAGGTCGTATGATAGAGTTCTTAGAGCTACCGCGGCATTTCGAGGTGTTTGATCGTGTGGCTTTTTCTTCAAAAAAGTCAATATCAAACGTCAGGTCTTTAATTGGCAACCCATCAAGGGGAGCGTCGATTGCATCGATTCCATCAACGGTCTTCCCATGGGTTTATGGTTCATGACTCATTTTTTATATCATCCACCTTTGAGCGCCACTGTCCATGAGATGCATTGTGGCCATCGTAACTCTTAGGTCCTATGAGCAAGTTCCTGTAACCTTCAAGTATGGTTATACGTCAAAAATAAATTTTTTTAATTCCTTAGCATCCCAGTTCCCATTTAACGGTTTGTGTTTTTGAATTTTCAGTTTGTTAAGCCCATCATGAGCTTGGCTTGGGGTGTGGTTCTCTATGACCCTTACTCTGGTGCTCATCTTAGTCATCTCAGCCATGATGGCGTTCAACAAACGAGGCCTTGAAAATGACCGGATTATCACATTGACCATTTGAATGACATCAACCTCACTTGTTGAAATTGAACCAAATATCTATGACATAACACTATTAAAGGTTCAAAGTTCATAAAAGTCTTTTTAATCTAGGATACTATTAAACTTGACCATTATAGTGCCTCTCAAACCAAGTTCATAAAAGTCTTTTGAATTTAGGATACTATTGAACTCATCCATGATGAGAACTAAAGTTTAAATATAATTGGTGACAAAAGATGAAACTATAAAATAAAAGAAATAAGAAAATAAAATTTCACTGTTGAGAATCAAACTCGGGTCTCCTTGATGAAAGCCAGATCTTTTGTATAATGTTTAACTCTTCGACACGTTTTTTATGTGTGTGATAGAGTTCTTAGAGCTACCACCACGTTTCTTGTTGTTCGATCCTGTGGCTCTTTCTTCAAAAGAGTCAACATCAAACATTAGGTCTTTGATTGGAAACCCATCCAAGGGAGCGCCAATTGCTTCAATTCCATCAATGGTCTTCCCATAATTTTTTGGTGCATGACCAGTTTTTTATACCATTCACCTTCAAGGGCCGCCATAGTTTTGCATCGTCCATGAGATGCATTGTGGGCCAATGTAACTCTCAGGTCCTCTTAGCAAGTTCCTATAGTCTTGAAGTATAATATCAAATCATATTAACGTATTTGATATGTCAAATATTAAAATAATTGATGTGTATCATAAACATTAAATAAAAATATATATTTGAAATTTGAATGCGATTCATATTAATTAAACATATATTATGATATTCTACGACATTTTAATATTAGTTAAATAAGATATTATATCTTAATGTATTAGGTATTCAAATATATAATTTGACAAAACTTATCACAAGTTCACTGTAAATAGAACCCTAGGGTTAAGTCAAAAAGCATCAAACACTAAGTACTGTGACATTTTAGGTGATATTTTGTAGAGGAAGCTGATAAGGTCTTCAAAGAGCATGTGGTCATGTCTCACATTTTATGTTAACAACATGGCACCAGAAATTCTGATACTGGTAATTAACTACAAACCTTTGAATAAGGTTTTAGAATAAATAAGATATCCAATCCAAAACAAAAATGATTTGATAAAAAGAATTTAGAGTCAAATATTTTTATAAAATTCGACATGAAATTGGGATTTCGGAAAATTCTAATTTCCTAAAAGGACAAATATAAAATAGCATTTATGTCAAATTTAGAAAATACGAGAGGAACGTTATGCCATTTAGGCTAAAAAACGCTCCATCCAAATTTCAGTAGATTATGAATGATATTTTAAATCCTTTCAAAAAATTTCGATAGTTGATGATGTGTTGATATTTTCTAAAACCATTAAGATCAACACTTTAAACATCTACATACATTCATTAATGTAATCAAAAGAAATCAGCTAGTTGTGTCCATACCAAAAATCAAATAATATGAAACTCAGACCCGTTTTCTTGGATTTTAAATTTATTTGAGCCTTATTAAAACCCATCCAATGGTCTTTGTCTCAAACTTTGGTGATGACGTATCCTAGAAAAGCCAACTTCAAAAAAATTTTAGGTTCTCTCAATTACGTGTCTTATATCCTTCAAGATATCAGGCACATTTACAAATGTCTTGATGAGTGTCTTCAAAATAATACAAAGTCTTGATTTGTAAGGGATATCTCTACAAAAAAAAAAAAAAATCAAATCATTAGTCAAATAAACTCTCTACTAAAGTCTTATTGACCCAAGGGCAGATCTCATAATGAAATGTGACGCATCAAATATCGGATACCGAGGTATCTAAAATTGTCAAAGAGGACAAAGAATCAATTATCATATTTCATTCAAAAGCCTCCAATAATACCATACAAATTTCAAAATAGTCAAAAAAAAAAAAAAAAGTATTATTTCCATTGTACCCTGTGTACACAAATTTTAAAGAAAATTGAATTAAAAAAACTATTAAAATCTATTCCAGAGTAAAATTTAGTTTTAGAAAAAAAA
>NW_019268600.1:661420-661854 GCF_002738365.1 Cucurbita moschata | reverse complement strand
CCATATCGTTTTTATCAATCTGTCATACCCATAGCACTTTGATACGTAATCAAACCATAACGTTTCATGAACATGTCTTACTCCTATCGTTACATTACGTTTAGTGCATCCTCCTCGTATCCTATCTCAAATATACCATTGAACACATGGTACCGTAAGTATTATCATATAATTCACATATTATAACATATCATAAGCATATCGATTCACAAACATTTCACACATATCAATATATATGACACTTCCAGAACCACGGGCATAGTTAACATCAAATATAACCATACGGATAGTAAGGCCACCTACCTGATTAGCTTAGGCTGGTGTCCCCAATTTATCCTTAAGAAAGTTTGATTTGTCCTTTGTATTAAAGTCAACCTATATGAACCTACATCAATTTCAATCATTTCTCTAAATTTTATGATGCTCTAATGTTA
>NW_019268600.1:645440-661352 GCF_002738365.1 Cucurbita moschata | reverse complement strand
TTTTTTTTTTTTTTTTTTTTTTTTTTTTTTTTTTTTTTTTTACTTGCGTTCCTCATCTTACTTCGGGGTTTGTTACATTTTTTTTTTTTAAATTATGTTAGCAATGAGCCAATTTAGTCAATTCATTTTTTTTAATTTCTGTTAGTCATTACTTTTGGCTAATTTAATCTATTTTTTTTTATTTTTTTTATTTTATTTTATTGCTATTGATTTATTTTATTTTATTTTTTTTATTTATTTATTTTGCTATTGATGACTATCTTTCTAAAACATACTAAATAAAACTAAATAATTGGTTAAAAGAGGATATGGGATATAACTTAAGGATGAATGTCTTTCCATTTGAGAATAACTCATTCTCATGTCCATCTTTGCTACCATGTACTAAATTAAGGATTTTATTTCTCTTTGGTCAAAACCATCCTTAAAGCACAAAATTGAAGTTGTAGTTAGTCAATTATAATATTTGACGTGCTAGTTTTCAAACTACTTTAAATGGGTGTAAAGAAAGCATGAGAATAACTTAGTGTCACTAATTTGACACGTGTTGGGCATGTACTGAACACTTGTTAATACATTGGATACATTACAAATTTATAATCCATCGTATCAGACACTTCTATATCATTATTTTCATGCTTGCTTCAGCCAAAGAGTTAGATGAAATATTTTCCTCTGCAGTATTTTCATCTGCCGCTTCTATATCATTATTTTCATCTGCAGCTTCTATATCATAGAGTCTGTAAGCTTTTGACTCTTCACTAACTCCCAGCAAAACATAACTCAAACTCTTATCATCTAGCCTAGTTCTTTGAGCTGCCTCCTCTTTTTGTCTCTGAATCAACTCGACCTCACAATGTTGTTCTTCTTCCTTCCGCTGCAGCTCCAGAACTAATCGTCGCTGTGCTTTTTCTTCCCTTCTTCTATTCTCTTCCAGCATTTTATCATGCTCTTCTCTCTCTTTCCGTGCTTGTTCTTCTTTTTGTATTGTAGCAGTAAGAGCGGCTTCTTTCTCTTTCTCAAGCTGCACATCAACATTATCAAACAACTTCGTGCGAACTTTCTCTATTCGCCTCTGTATTTCTAATTTAGTCTCTTCAGAGTTTAAGCTTTCTTCAACCTTCTTCTGAATTAATTAGTTCTTCCATCCTCCTAGTTGCATCTTCTTCTAACTTCTTCAACTCTGCTTCACGCCTTTTCTTCTCTTCTTCCTCTCTCTTAAGCTTCTCTATGGAATGATTCTGATTAGTGGATGCACGACTAGGACTAGAACTGGACGATTTGGGGAAAGAAGATAACGAGCAAGACCTATTTCTGCGTTGGCGGTTGAGGGAACTTGAACGGCTGCTTCTCCTGGAATGAGTAGTGGAATGATAGGGGGAAGGACTTGGGTCCTTTCTACTTCTCTGACTATGGCGATAGGAATTGGAGCGGTGAGTGTACGACAGAGACCTTGAACCACTTCTCCCCATAAGTTTCAATTGAGTTTGAACGGCTTCTACAGGCTGTGATATAGCATGCAATATGAAATACGAACATTCGATTCAAAGACATCTTTGTCTCCATGATTAAGCCTCTCTTAGGATGAAACACCTTGCATGATCCATTTTGAAACAAAAAGGTAACCCCCTTTGCTTGCAATTTACCACTACTCAACAAATTGTTCCTCAAGTCTGGCACATAGAACACTCCTGTAATTATCATTATGATTCCATTCACTTCCAACTGTACATTACCCTTTCCGGTTACAACCATGCTTGAGTTGGTTCCCAGCTTCACTGAATCTTTGAAACTTCCATCAAAATCTGAAAAATATGCCTCGTCTGAAATTGCTTTGACATTCCCATTGAAAATGTCCTAGCTTGTGACAGTTATAGCACTCCACTATGGCCTTGTTGAAGGTTTGTCTGCCTCATCCCCTTCATCTGTCTCTAAAACTTCCACGACCTTGGCTCCTTCCTCCAGCAGACTGCACAAGTGGACTCTCCATCGACATACTTTTATTATGACACACATAGAAGACTACTACTTCTAGTTTTAACTAGTTTAGAGCATGGCTCTAATACCAAAATGTTAGGAATAGAAAAAGAAAACTAGAAAGATCAGAAGAATTGGGAGAAATCTCTCATCTAATTGAAGGATGACTAAATCAAATCTAATTCAAATAACTAGATCAAATCTAATCCAAATAACTCAATCAAATCCAATTCTAACAGTTACCATATCTATTTGGTATCATATTTATGTCTCGTATCTATATCTCATTTTTATTTTTGTGACTCTGAAATATTTTGCTTTTATAAATAAATATCTTCACGAAAATAAGTTTAATTTATGTTGAGATGGAGAATCAAAATTGACACTCAAAGGACGTTGATACTTGGGACTTTGATTCCTGTGTGAAGCTTGCATCTTGCAATTACTTGGGTAGAGAATTTGTTTCACTTAAAATTCACTCAAGAAAAATAATCAAATAACGAACCATATTTGAGACAGGATAACTTTTTTTTTTTTTAATCGTTGAGAAATAAGAAAGAATAAAAATCAAAACATGGCATGAATGACATTTTCTTGAATCTTTGTTTTGTTCAACTAAATGTATTATTTTATTTTATTTAATAAAACTCCATCCAAACTTCTACTCATAAATTTTTAATATGTAAGAAAATACACGTATTGGTAATACACTAGTCTCGGTTGTTTGACTAAAACAATGCAACCATTGTCCAAACTAAAGAATTTGATTCGAAGCTATCTCCTAATAGAGGAAGGCTCAATTAGACTTTGTTGTAAGATTCGACCCTATCAACTTTAATAGCGTTCTCCAACTATAAATATTGAACTCCAAAGTATTCACGAACAAAGTAAATTTGTTGAAACTATCTATAAAAGTGTTCCAAAGTGTGTCGTGGAGAAGATTTGCTTTAAAATCTAGTTCCAATTAAGGATGTTAATGATGAAGAAGTGCAAGCTATTGGAAGGTTTTCTGTGTTAAATTTCAGAGGTGGTAGATATAATTTAATTTACAAGTAGCATTATAACTACTAGATTGCTTTTTTTGGCATAGCCATAATGACAGCTTTTTTTGGCATAGCCATAATGACATAATAATCCTTATATAAGTATCTTTTCTTTTTGTCTCGTACCCACCTTATACATAACATGTTAAATTAACTCATCTTTTCTTTTTGTCTCGTACCCACCTTATACATAACATGTTAAATTAACTCATCTTTTCTTTTTGTCTCGTACCCACCTTATACATAACATGTTAAATTAACTCATACTTCAAAAAATAATTTCTCTCTTTTGGAGATGCAAGGTATCGATCCCCATACCTCTCGCATGCTAAGCAAGTGCTCTAGCATTTGAGCTACATCCCCACAATTTTTGCATCACAAAACCCTAAATTTTCCGTCATCAATAATAGTGAAAATGAAGAAATATTGCTTCCCAACATGTAATGAATAAGGAAAAATTAAAAGGAAATAATATATTTAAAAATAGATAGTCTTATTTTTGGAGGTACAAGGTATCGATCCCCATTGCTCTACCATCTGAGCTACATCCCCATGATGTTTACATCATAAAACCCTAAATGTCCCATCATCAATAATAGTGAAAATAAAAAAATATCAAAATATTAATAACAAACAGTTTGGTTTGGTGATGTGGGGCATCGATAATTTTGAAAATGAAAAAATATAATAACAAATTAAATATTTTGAAAATGAAAAAATATAATAACAAATTAAATACTTTCTTTTGGAGATGCGGGTTATCAATCCCCGTACAACTCACATGCAAAGCGAGCGCTCTACCATCTAAACTACATCTCCACAATTTTTACGTCACAAAACCCTAAACGTCTCATCATGAATAATAGTGAAAATGAAAAAATATCGCTACTCATTATGTCATAAATAAGGAAATATTGAATAAAAATAAAATAGTAATAATGAACTGTTTCTTTTGGAGATGCAAGGTATCGATCCCCGTATCTCTCACATGCTACATTCCCATAATTTTACATCAAACTTCCCGTCATCAATGATATTGAAAATGAAAAACTATCCCCGCTCATTATGTCGTAAATAAGGAAAAATTTAAAAGAACTAATATATTTAGTAATCGTTTCCTTTGTTGATGCATGGTATCGATCCCAATACTTCTCACATGGGATACAAACACTCTACCATCTAAGCTATATCCTCAAGATTCTTATGTCACAAAATCTTAAACATCTCGTCATCAATAATAGTGAAAATAAAAAAATAACGCTATTCATTATGTCATTAAATAAGAAAAAATTTAATAGAAATAAAATAGTAATAACGAATAGTTTCCTTTGGAGATATGGGGTATCAATTCAACCCTCGTACCTCTCGCATGCTAAGCAAGCAATCTACCATCTAAGCTACATTCCCACAATACTTATATCAGAAAACCCTAAATGTCCCATCATCAATTCTAGTGAAAATGAAAAAAATATCTCCACTAATTATGTCATAAATAAGGAAAGGTTGAATATAAGTAAAATATTAATAACAAATAGTTTCTTTTGGAAAGATGTAATAGAAATAAAATATTAATAACATAGTTTACATATGTGTCACTTGTGTTATTTTAACATATTTATTTACTTGGTAAACGTCTTTCATACTACAATCTCTTGAAGGGGCATTTTGGGAATCGAACTTTCATACCACTAGACCAAATGCCCTTGTTATACCACTTGAAATGTATGTATGAAGCCTTAGGCCTAGGTATTAAGGTTGTATTTTGTCATATTGCAGGAAACACGTGAAGTCCTCGGATGTAGAATTTGTCTTGGAGAATAAAGCCTTGGGATGGGATGTTAAGAAAGACTATGAGTATTAAGAGCATGATGGTAAGGATAAAATGTCGAATATGAAGTTAGGTTGATTTCGAATATAAAGTCCTTTTCTTAAACACCCAATATTTTTAGCTTCTACTCAAATATATTTTTCTCTTAGTAGTTGGAGGGCTATAAAACGAAAAGTTGAATTGTTATAATATACAAGGGTTATCAAATAAACCAACAACCCAACAAAAGAAACAAACTAATCAATTTTGGTTGGATTGATTCGGTTCAGTTCATCAGTTTGTTTGATTTAATTTTTCTATTTTGCCTCCTACGATAAGAAAATAAAGTTGTATTGAATGCACCTTAGTTTCATTTATGACAAACTCATATGAAACATAATTGCATTAATAGTACTCAGAGTTGGAGTCTATAAGCATTTCATGAACTTCAGTGCAATTCATGCTTCATTAAAGATGAGATGAACTTTTGTTAGGTAAGGGGAACTTTAAATTACTTCATGTGTGGAGCTTCAATTACTATATGCTTAGTTACAATCTTTAGGATTGACTAATTGGACACGAATTCATGGATTGAGGGAAATTTTTGTGTAATTATCAACCACAACTTATGTTTTCAAATTTTTAGGACATAATTTAGGTAGTTATTTTTATCAATAGTAAACTTGTTTCTTTGCATAATATGGATTTAGTTGAACTATTATTATTGATAAGATGGAGAAAGAAATTGTCTTTGAATTGACTAATAGACCTAGGTTCATTGTTGTTGTCTTTTAACTTGTTATTTTGCAAAAAGCTTAACTAATATGAACTATCATGTCACAAGAACTTTTAAATCAAGAATATACCCTACACATCATTTAAGATGGCAATAAAATATTGTTAAATTGAAAGCACTTTAGTTTCATGTTTGGCGTGTTCAAGATAAAACATAATTGTATTAATGATATTGAGCCTGGAGTCTATAAGAATTTAATGATCTTAAGAGAAATTCCTGTTTTATGAGAGGATACCAACTTTATTTAAGGTACTAGGAGTTCAAGAATCTGGATTTGAATCTGGTCAAGGAACAGTAAGATTTGAAAGTTTTGAATTCTAGACCAAATTTGTACCTAATTATTTCTTTTTATGACTAATTATAAATTAAGAGAAAAATATTTTTGTAAAGATAGATTTATCTCTAAAGCTTTCGTGACGAAACCATGTTTAGACTAGTAGTTTAAAGTCAGGAGATGCGGTCACATATGTGATTATTTTGGAGGGGTTCGTAATAGAACTTATCGTTTAGATGAGGGAGCCTTCAAAGGTTGTGCACTCACAGATGGGGTTGTTATGTAGCGTTAGTCTGTCTTTGTGTTTGAGTTCTTTTGTATTTTTTTTTTTTTTTTTTTGTAATTGTATCCCAAACACTTTTTTTTTTTTTGTTTGGATAAATTTGAACAACACCATCTTATAATTTAATTTTATTTTATATTTAATGTTGTTTTGTTTTCTCAATCTCATTTTAATTTTACAACATTTTCTGATTTTATATTAATTTACTTTTATTTTTATTTGTTTTCACTCTCAATTTTAGTTTCTATTTGAGTTTTGAACCTTTAAAATTTGGGTTGTGACAGATTGGTATCAGAGCAGCCAGATTTTAAATTCTATAGATATTTTCTTAGGATAAAGAGTCGTATATCTCTATGACTCAGCTCGATGACACGTCTCTCCACGACCAATTAAGCAGTCTAACCCTATTTTGTAGTATATGATATGTTATAAAACTTGTATGTTTTGATTTTCGTGGTAGTTATAAAATGTACTTGGACGTTAAAGAGTGAACGTTAACTATATAAGACAATACTGGATCAACATTATAGTGTCTAGATATGGTGAGGAGGAAAAGAGTGGTCATGAGATATCTGACTAGCCTTAGGAAAATAGAGAGTTGTCGTTGCACAGTGCGAGGCATCTAATCCATGAAATTTTTGTACTAGAAATGAAGAAACTGGAGATGGTCCCCAAATGTCTGTATGGACCATTTCCAATCGCACTTTTTTAAGTTCCCTGGCAGCGTCAACCAAATTAACCCTACGGCGTGACAATCCTTGAGCTTCCACTCCTCCGTGGTCATGGTATCCAACTTCACCCCCAAAATGGGTTCTTGAATTTCTTTCTCGTATAGATAATCTTCAATCTGCATCTTCTAGAAACTGATAATGAATCCATCAAACTTTTCAATTCCAGTCTTTGAACTTTCCATCTTCACAGATCGTGGTGAATCTCTCCTCGCTCTGATACCAGTTATTAGAATCACACAACAATGCACACACTTGATATAAATGAACACAAAGAACATGATAGAGAAAATGTAAGAAGAAATATTGACTAATGGTTAAGGTCAGATCAACTTTGAGTTCAAAGCAACAAAAACCAAAGACTGGTGCGAAAATTCTTTGGACTAGTCGAAGTTGTCCACAAGATTAGGAAGACATCATATAGAATCCAATTGCTCCTATGGATATAGACTAACCCTGTTGTCCACATCAGTAACTTGAAACGTTATTATTCCAACCAAGAAAACATCAAATAAAAGCAGGTGGTATGACGTCATGCAAAGAAGAAATTGTTTCAAGCGAAGAAAGTAGGAAAGACACCAACAGAGAAGACTTGAAGAGTTAACAAACCGAGAAGTAATTTTCAACAGCTCCTAGTAGGTTGGAAAAGACTCCTCAATGCTGAGATAAGCTAGAAGCGCGTCGCGAGACCTAAAGTCAGCCTCATCCTACAACGTTGAGTTTATGAAGAGCAAGTTGATAGAGATATTGACAAATTGTATAAGGGCAGATGTCGCGGTCATGATTGGCAAAGGCGTGTTGCCTGTGGCTGCATGTTAGATGTCTCAGCTATTCTTGTAAACAATTTATGGTTCATGGTGGCATGCTCATTCCAAACCCCTTTTACTTGCTTTCATCTTAGATAGGCCTTTACTATTATTGTTGTGCCAATATGGGGTGTATGATTAGTCCTCAAAATCATATCTACACCCATCTGGACTAAAATGTCCCAAAATGTACTATAGGAGAACGTGACCAGTTGTTGTTTCTTCACTTGTAGCTTATTACATTGCATTATTTGAAATTGTTTTTAACGTATTTCCTTGCTCACGTTTTCTAAAATATTTCTTCTAAACGTGATTCGAGCATACACTGCTATTGTTAGTTCAATCTTAATTTTGCATGGTTGACTTGTTCATTGGATTAGAACAAATGTCACATAATCATTGTCTCACTACTACATGAGTGCGATTGTGACACTTGTCTTCCGTTCAGTTGTGGGCCGCATCTTGTGACTAGTTACATGAGTTTGGCCTGGAGAATACGTTTAGGTTGAAAAAGAAATGGTTGGATGCGGACTGTGAATAAGGGTTGGGCCATGGAAGGTTTGTTTTTTTTTACCACATATGGACTTTGGGCTAGTGAGTCTTAAATTTGGGTTCGTTTGAAAAATTTTGGTTCATTTTTTAGTTCAAACGAACCCAAATTAAACCTCTTAGTTCCTTCTTCCTTGCACGACTCACTCTTAATTAAACCCAAATTAAGCATACCAGGTAGGGAAAGAAAGGCTGCTCGATCTCCTGTAAGGTCAACCCTCAACGGCGAGCTCACCATGCAATGCTATAAGTCCGATAGAAGTCCAAAGTTTCGTCTACTATAGACCAGGAAGCTCTTGGAGGAGCTAACATGAAATGAGAAATACATTCGATTACGGAAACTAATAGATAGCAAACTTTTTGGTAGAAACTGAATGATCCCTTGGCTCAGGAAAGAAAAGGAAAAGGTAGTCGTACTCCTACCTTTTCCGTAGGACAATAGAAAAGTTTGAGCTGAAAGATTGAATCACACTTGGTAAAAAAGGCGGGCTTAGCAGGTTTCTCCAAACGTATAAACAAAAAGAGGAAGTAACTGTTCCTAAAGAGGATACCGATACGCATACATTCTCGCATGGAAGAACCTAGCTGAACCGGATCAAAGGTCCTAACCTAGTTCGACTAACCTTCTTTGGTTGGCCCTCACCCCTTGTAACAAGGTCAACCCGTACGTGCTTTTTCCTTTCGTTTACCGAGATAGCTTACCAGCTCTTTCGGCTCATAGCAGCAGTATGAAAAGCGGAATCCTCATCTGTAGTCGAGTCCGCATTGCCATACGAATCGACATCGGCCAAACCAAAAGCTCCTATTTTTTCTTTAACGAAAGCAGATCTAATAGTTTCGATAAAACCAACCTCTTTTAAAGAAGGAGTTGCTCTGCCTTGATCACCGTGGACATATGCAGCTCCCGCTTTACCTTTTCATACCGTGAAAAGAAAAGTTCCCTCACGATAGGCCCTCCCAGCTCCCGAACGTCTTTCTATCAATTGAGAGAGGTATAGAATAGTACACCAAACGAACAAGACAAGAATGGACTGATAAGATGGGCGGTCAGGGAAGTGATTTCATTTGTGTTATCCGCCAAGGAAATGATCAAGGAATTCTCTATACACGGCTGAGAGATGACCGTATTGTTGCACAACCTGAATAAAGTACCGTAGGCAAGCGAAGCTTTTGAAAATGAAAGCGTGTAGAACTCAGATCCACTTTCTCGTCGATTCGTAAACTTCGGATCTGATCTTCCTTTCGTCTCCGGGTGACTGAGAGAGAATTTAGGCCTGGTGTGCATCCAATTTGGTCAACAATAAGGTCAAAAGCGGATTGATTAAATGGGCTTGAAGTTCCATTATCGTTAGGTCGAAGATCTTTACTAGGTTTAGTGCACTTTTGTAGTTGTGAATGTTGCCGTAATCGAATGTCTTTCTCATTCGACATTCTCTCTTACCAAGCACTCATACTCGCTAGGGTTGAGGAGACAGTCCGTGGGCTAATTGGGTTTGGAGACTGCGTACACGCGAAAAGAACTCACTTTCGACTTTCTCCTCGATGTTTTATGCCCGATTCTTGTTCAGGAAAGGGTCTGATTTCTTTCATTGGAGCACATTGATGCTGAAGGAGTCTTCGAAACTGGTAGAGAGGCTATGATGACTTCAGGCTATTAAAATAGCATGACTGATACAACAAAGAAAGGGTTTCTAAGTCACACTAGTGGAATAGCTTTTTCATAATAATTATCTCGATATATGATACCAAAAACCTGTCTAAGACTGATAAGGTAAGAGGTTTCAAAAGACAAAAGAATGACAATTCTATGTGTGATAGAAAAGAAGATCTTCTTTTTTTTTTAGTGTGCGCGGTTCGCCTTTCTTCCTGACCACGGATAGGCTATGGGGCTTTGCACTTCGGACCTTTAGAATACCACATTAAGGTGACAGGATTCGAACATATGGCTACTGAAACTTCTTCATCGGTTATTTGGGCGCATCTTTCTTAAAAGGATTGTGACAACAGATGACCTATGTGACGACAACGGACAACATGCCTGCCTTCCTGACCACGGATAGACTACGGGGCTTTGCACTTCGGCCCCTGAGAATACCACATCAAGGTGACAGGATTCGAACATATGGCTATTTGGGCGCATCTTCCTTAAATTGACTTTTTGAACAATTTGTGTAATAATGCTGTTTTTGACTTTTTGAAGTCCGGCTCGAGACAATGAAAAGTTCCTAGAAAGAATACAACTGAACAAAAGTTCCTAAAGAATACAATTGCACAATTTGTTTTGACTTTTTGAAGTCCGGCTCGAGACTTCTGTCAAGAATATGTTTCATTCTTTATTCTCATCTTCTTGGTTCAATGTTTAAAAACCACAAGAGGTCAAAACGATAATCATACCACTTAGACCAAATGCCTTTGTAATAGATCTATAATTCTTAGTTGCTAGTCTTTATATGAAATTTATATAGACCAAATGCCCTTATTATGAAATATATATTAAGTTGTTTATGGAATGTATCATAATTATTTAATTTATTTTCTTTGTTAATGAAATTCATGAGCAATTATTATTATATCTTTTAGATCTAGACCGCTCTTAAATTATTTACATAGGGTTTGCCATAATTACTGTAGAGAGAAGAAAAAAAATAGAAATTATTTTATTTACATAGGGTTTGCGATAGAAGTTATTTTCTAGTGTAAGTTTTAGTTTGATAGTTCCATTTGAGACATATATCGTGGAGTAAACAAGTCAATGATATTAAGAGCATTATCATTAAATGGATAATACACTAGGTTGCTGCTTAATTGCTTTCTCTGAGGCTCATCTTTTGAGAAATGAACATAGGGGCACATTCCGAGAATTAAACTCAGGACCTCTCGCACCCTAAGCGAGAATCATACCACTAGACCAAATGCTTTTTCTAAAAAAAATGCAACATTTTTAACTCCTACTCAATATATTTTTTTCTCTCAAGTTTGAAATCTATTTTCTTGAGCGGTTGTTGGACTATAAAACAAAAAGTTGATGGTCTAGTATTTTACTTGTAAGTAAGGCATGTAATATTGAATTGTTCTAATATGGAAGTGTTATCAAATAAATTACAACCCAAAAAATGAATTAAACTAATCAGTTTGGATTGGGTTGGATTTATTCGGCTCAGTTCATCAGTTTGTTTGATTTAATTCTTCTATTTTACTTCGTATGACAAGAAAATGAAGTTGTATTGAATGTACCATAATTTGATTTATGACAAACTCATATGAAATATAATTGCATTAATAGTACTAAGAGTTGGAGTCTATAAACATTTCATGAACTTAAGTGCAACTTATGCTTCATTAAAAAGGAGATAAACTTTAGTTAAGTAACTGGAACTTTAAATTACTTCATGTGGAGCTTCAATTACTTTATGTTAGCTACTATCTTTAGGATTTACTAATTGGACACGAGTTCTTGGATTTAAGGGATTGTTTTATGTAATTTTAAACTACAACTTATGTTTTCAAATTTTTATGTCATAATTTAGGTAGTGGTTGTATATTATGGATGAACACTAGAGTTTTTATCCCATTCACCACAACTACTCTAGTTTTTGTTTGAAGGCTATAATTGTAATCTATGTTGTATGGCAATAAAATTTGTTTAGATGAAATTTTAGTTAAAGTTGCATATTTTACTCTTGCGAGTAAAAAATTTGTTTCTTAACATAATATGAATTTAGTTACAGAGTTATTAGGAGTAAGATGGAGAAAGAAATTTTCTTTAAAATAATAAACAGACCCAAGTTCATCTTTGTTGTTGTCTAATTGTGATTTTGTAAAAAGCTTAACTAACATGAAATATCAAGGTAAATCAAGAATATATCCTACACGTCATTCAAGATGACAATAAAATGGAGTTAAATTGAACTCAGTTTTAGTTTCATGTTTAGTAGGTTCAAGATGAAGCATAATTGTATTAATGATATTAAAGAGAAATTTGGGTTTTATTAGAAGAGACCAACTTCATTTAAGGTACTAGGAGTTTAAACTACTTCCATTGTAATTTCAATCACTCCACAATGATTACAAATTTAGGGTTGGCTAATTGGACATCAATTATCAACTTTAGGTTATAATTTAGGTAGTAGCCATTATAATATTAATGAGCATAAGAGTTACAATTCTTCCATGGACCATATGTGTTATAGTTAAATGAATATATATATATATATATATATTATGTATGTCGAGGTTTGGGTAAAGCACAAAGTAGTAAGGAACACCATTGTCAACTCTAGAGCCACCCACAACTCATGATGGAGACCAATGCAAAATATTTTAACATCCTTTGGCATCAAGATACAGGAAAGATGAACGCCGTCAAATTGGAAGCTTTACCTGTCTTAAGAGTCACAATGAGAACTCTAATCAAGCTGGAGCCTTGGACTAGGCAAAATTTTTAGTGATAGTTGAAATGGATGACTTCGACATCGTGTCAGGAATGAACGCCCTGCTGAAACACAAAGTCAGTTATATGCCCCCAGCAAAATGTCTAGTAGTAATGGAGTCTAACTCGACGATCATTCAGAAAAACATCCATCAACCAAGAGGGTTGAAAATGATGTCGATACTACAGTTGAGAAAGAATCATAGCCATGATGAATCTACGCTTGCTGCTATTGTTGTAATTGAAAAGGGGAGCTCGAGTGAGCCAACCTCAACAGAAACCTTGTTGCCACTACATGAACACCACGACGTAAAACAAGGTCAGATAATGGATTTATCCCCACCAGGAGAGACAAAAACAAGGTCAGATACTTAAGAAGGGAGACAGAAACAAACCACTGAAGCAACACGTGTTCACACAGAAATATCATCTAGACGAATGAAGAGAAGGGTCAGTCGGAAGCGTCAACCACAATAATTTCAAGAAAAATAAAGAGTTCATATAAGTTAAGTTCAAATAAATTCGAGTTCAAAACAACAAGAACCAAAGATTGGTGTGAAAATACTATAGACTAGTTAAAATTATCCATAAGATTACGAAGACATCATATAGAATCCAATTGCTCTTATGGATACGGACTAACCTTGTTGTCCGCGTTAGTAACTTGAAACGTTATTATTTCTACCAAGAAGACATCAAGCAGAAGCAGGTGGTATGACGTCATACAAATAAGAAAAAGTTTCAAGCGAAGAAAGTAGGAAAGACACGAACATAGAAGACATGAAGACTCAACAAACCGAGAAGTGATTTTCAACAGCACCTAGTAGGTTGGAAGAGACTCCTCATTATGAGATCAGCTGGAAGCGCATCGAGAGACCTAAAGTCAGCCTTATCTAATAAATTGTGTGGGGGCAGATGTCACAGTCATGATTGCCCAAGGCGTGTTGCCTGTGGTTGCATGTTGCATGTCTCAAAAATTCTTGTAAACGATTTGTTGTCCAAGGCGGTTATTTGGGCAATGTTATTGTTTACCGATTATTTGGGCGACACGCCTTGAGTAATCATGACCGTCACAATTGGCTAAGACATTTGTTGTCCATATGTTATTGTTGTCCAAGAGACTCCTCATTATGAGGTCATGATTGGCTAAGACATTTAAAGAAGTTTTACCTAGGGCAACTTCTATCACAATCCTCTTCTTGCTCTCTGAAACTTCTTGCTCTCTGAAACTTCTTTAAATGTTGTTGTTCACTGGTTATTTGGGCGCATCTTCCTTAAAAGGATTGTGACGACAGATGACCTAGGTAAAACTTCTATTGGGAGATCAGTGCAATAGAGAATCTGTGTCCCTATCCTGAAACCTTCAGCGGACAACATAACAAAGAGTTCCTAGAAAAAAATATCATAGAACAATTTGTGTAATGCCTTTGAAGTTAGGCTCGAGGCTCTATCTTATCTCCCAAGAATATGGTTCATTCTCTATTCACATAGAAATTCTGCAATAGAAAGTTGTACCCTCGTCTTCTTATACAAAACTTTCTGAAGTCCTCATGCAATGATTTGAAAGTGGTACCCTCATCTTCTTTTATAAGACTACCTCGACCTTCTTTAAATGTTATTGTTCACTGTTTATGGTCCAAGTCCCGAAAAAGTAAGTCTTTATGTCAAGAAAGGAGAGGAATCCTCGTAGTTTCCAAGATTTGAAGAGAATCATACATACACAAATTTCCTTTGTTTGTTGTTTCCTCTCTTTAATTAACATGTTATAAAGACACGGTAAATTATAATTAAATATAGCTTCCTTTTTTTCCAAATATCCATCTGAATTACTTTTTGGTTCAAGGTTTAAAAAACCTATTTCAAATCTATTATATTGCATTCTTCAATTTGTTATAATTGTTGGGGGCACTTTGAGAATCAAACTCGAGACCTCTCGCACCCGAAGCAAGAATCATACCACTAGACCAAATGCCTTGCAGTGTATCTATCTTTTTTAGTTGCTGGTCCATATCTTTTGAAATTTATGCACATGTTTTTGTTTCAATTCTAGAAATAGAAATGATATCCATAGAAATACATAATGTTACAATGCAAATAAGAAAAACTCGTGATCAAGTTTTAGATAGAAGTAGCAAACATGTTGATAGATATAAAAATCAATTCAAGATCTTTCTTTGGCCTAATTATCAATCGGAAGATTTAGCTGATATGAATTGTTATTTGTTTGATACCAATAATAACCGTCATTTTAGTATGGTAAGATTTTAGTATGCTAAGGATCCATATGTGTCCATGAAAATTAGTTAATGCTATATGTTTCTTATATTGGCCATAATATCTCTCAACCAAATGCATTAGTTGAAAATGTATTTAATAATTTTCTTTTGTCCTTTTCTTTTTTTGAATGGTCTTATGTCTCTGTTCCATTTGAAAATTGATATTTTGTTTGGTAATTTTAAACTCATTATTTTTGTTCATTCCACCTAATTTGTAAAAAAAAAAAAAAATCATACCACTAGACCAAATGCCCTTATAGTGGATCTATTATTTTTAGTTGCCTGTGTGTATATGTTTTCCGCACCTCAATATATGAAATTTATCCACATATTTTTTTGCTTTAGAACCTACTATTATTGTCATGTTTACTTCACATGGTCTATCACACAGTTGAAGCAGCATTGTCACCCGAGCCCATTCATTGATAACTTTTTTTTTTATTATTTCAAAATTATGTGTTTTATCCTTTTATAAAATAAAAAAAATAAAAAAAAAACATTTGAATTTTAAGCAAAATTTTACACCAAACTAAGTTTTTGAAAAATATTTTTATTTATTTATTTATTTTTTCTTTATTTTAGTTTTCCAAACATAGATTGATCTGGAGTGGCTAGTTTTCAAAATTATTTATTTGCTACAATTGAACAATATTTATATTGTAAAATGGGATTAACTTCCTTTAAGTTTAGGTAGTTTCTTTTTATTACTATGTTTACTTCTATCTCATGTTACTCCATTTGTATTTACTTCGGTTTATACAAAAGTTCACCGTAATTAATAAATCCATGTGCTTAATACATTCCCTACAAAAATAAACTTGTTTGTATCAGGATATAAACTTGTTTGTATCAGGATAAATTACAATGAATACTGAGAAAAGAAATCCCAAAAAATAAGTAGAAGGTTGGGAATTTCACTCAACCACAATTCTACCACAAGAATG